>NC_137896.1:116442718-116638127 GCF_963455335.1 Martes martes
TTTCAAATAAATAAATAAAATCTTAAAATATAATAATAATAATAAATAAAGTTTATATGGAAAGGCAAAATGCCCCGAATGACCAGCACAGTGTTGAAGAAGAACAAAGCAAAACGACAGATGAGACTTAAACACGTAATAAAGCTACAGTATTCAAGGGAGCATAGTATTGGCAAAAGAAAAGACAAAAAGATCAGTGGAATAGAATACAGAGCAAAATATACCCACACAACAATATACCTGCACAAATGCAGTCAACCTCTTTCACAAGGGAGCAAAGAGAATTCAATGGGAAAAGAAAAATGTTTCCATAAATGATGCTGGAACCACTGGACATTCACATACAGAAAAATGAGTGTAGACGCAGACCTTACATCTCTCCCAAAAACTCAAAATGGATTGTGGATATATATGTAAAATGCAAAGTTACAGAACTTCTAGAAAATAACATAAGAGACAAACTAATGACCTTGCATTTGGTAATGATTCTTTAGATACAACACCAAATACAAGATACACTGTCAAATACAATACCAAAAACAAGCTGAACTTCATTGGAACTTAAATTTTCTGCTCTGCAGAGACCCTGTTAAAAGAATGAAAAGCAGCCATAGACTGGGGAAAAATCTTTGCAAAACACATATCTAATGAAGGACTTGTACCCAAAAGACACAAAGAACTCCTAAAACTCAGCAGTAAGAAAACAACTCAACTTAGGAAAATGATCTGAACAAACTTAAGCAAAGAAGATGGCAGGTAAACGATGCGAAGAGATGCTCAAAATCATATGCTATCAGGGAACTGCAAATTAAAACAGCAATGAGATCCTACTACACATCTATTAGAATGGCTAAAACCCCAAACAGTGACAACACCAAATTTGGGCAGGAATGTGGAGAAAAAGGAGCTCTTATTCGTTGCTGGTGGGAATGAAAATGGTACAGCTAGTTTGAAAGACAGTTTGGCAGTGCCTTACAAAGCTATGTACTATATAGTCTTACCTTATGATGCAGCGGGCTCACTCCTAGGTATTTACCCAAGTGATTTGAAAATTTGTCTCTAAAAACCTGCACATGAACGTTTTTAGCAGAGTTCTTCACAATTACTGAAAACTGCAAATAACCAACATGTCCCTCGGTTAGGAATGGATAAACAAATTGTGGTACAGCTATACAATGGAATATTGAAAGTGATAATAAGAAATGAGTTATCAACCCATAAAAATATATGGAGGACCCCTAAATATATATTGTTAAGTGAAAGAAGCCAGTTTGAAAGGGCTACATACTCTATGATTCCAACTGTATGACATTCTGGAAAAGGTAAAAGAAGAGAGACAATAAGGAGATCAGTATTTGCTAGAGGCTGGGGAGGGAGGAAGAGAAGGATGAACAGAGCACAAGGGATTTTTAAGGGCAGTGAAACCATTCTGTAAGATGTAGTAAAGGTGGGTACATGATGTTATGCATTTGTCAAGAGCGAAAGAATATACACTCCAGGGCCACCTGGGTGGCTCAGCGGGTTAAGCCTCTACCTTCAGCTCGGGTCACAGTCTCAGGGTCCTGGGATCGAGCCCCGCATCGAGCCCCGCATCGGGCTCTCTGCTCAGTGCGGTGCCTGCTTCCCCTTCTCTCTCTGCCTGCCTCTCTGCCTACTTGTGATCTCTCTCTCTGTCAGATAAATAAATAAAATCTTAAAAATATATATATACACCACAAAGAGTGAACTGTCATGGAAATTAAGAACCTCAGTTAACAGTAATGTATCAATATTGGCTCATCAATTATAAAAAATTTTAAAAAAAAGAGTGGATTGTGAAGCATTTTTAATACTTCATTCTGTTTTTCAGCACTGAAATGCCTGACCTTTTGGGGTCATTGGGGTTATTACGTAGGAAAGGATACACTCCTGTAAAATGTGTCTAAACCAACTCACAGCCTATGTCCAGCTACTGCAACCCACGTTAATTCGTCTGAAATAACAGTATGCTTCGTTCAGGATGCTCGCCTGTGCCTGAGCACAGACGCGGTGTCATCAGAGGCCTGGGTGGGCCTGAGATTCATTTTATAATGAAACTTACCCAGTCATGATACTGTCTTCTCAATGTCACCCAGGGGGGAAAAATGTCAATTTCTCATGGGTCTTCCTCAGCCAGAGCACCAATGGTTTGGCGTGGATGGGAGTCTATGAAAATAGGTGTTTTCATAATGGGCCCCCTCGGGCCCCTATGCAGATCCCAATTACAGAAAGCCAGCGTGGTGGTGGCTGGCTTTGACTTGACTCCCGGTGGTGGAGGCCTCCTCGGAGTGCACCCCAGCCAGGCTTTTCTACCGGTAGCAGATACATAATAATGGCATTGCCTGTGGTGCTATGGATACCAGATTTAAAGGGCCAGAGACCAGAGTTATGACCTTGAACCTACCTCTGAGGCTGCGAGCCGCAACGGCAGCGGAAGAAGAATGGGTAACAGGGTCTGGCCCTTTACTTCACGGCCAGGAAGAGGTCTGGACACTGAGGAGACTCTCCCAAAGGGAGACTGGGGAATCAATAACCATACTTGCTTGCCCCTCCTCCATGCCCTGGGCCAGAGAACCGCCTCCCAGGGGGCCCGCAAGGGCAAAGGACTGTGGAGAGTGGATCTGGAGGGGACAAACCAGGTACCAGCGCCGCCTGCGTCAGAGGATTACAGCCCAGGCTGGGCCTCCTCAGAACTCCAGAAACTGTTCCTTTTCCCCATCAACACGTGTTGGTTAGCTCTGCTCTCTGCTATCAAGAGAACATTTTGAACAGAAATTTGAATGGATTTTCGTCGTGATTTCTGGTGAGAAGACATCGTGTTACCTTTTGAGCTGCAGCCAACAGATAAAATAATCACTTGGAAAAGCAGCATACGGATGCCATGGTCTGTTCTGGAGCCTTTGCTGACACCTGGCTGCCTGTAATTATTGGAGCCAGTCACTGACTCGAGTGTGCAAAAGTGTAATTTTCTCTATGCTTCTATAATTGAGTGTCATTTCTGCCTTGAGCCTCCATTCCGCCTCAAAGCAGAGAAAATGTAATCCAGTCACTCTCAAATAAACTCATTCAAATTCAGTCATTTCTTAGCCCATTCAAGTTTTAATTCAGTCACAATTAGGTTTAAAACTCTCTCCCTTTCTCCCTCTGCTTCTCTTCTCTGGAACTGATCTCAGCTCTCAAGGGCTTATCCGAGGAACCCCATTTCTTGGTCTTCATTCGTCCTGCCCGGCCCCCTTGAGAGGTGACCTGGGTGGTCTGCGGGACATAAGGGGGTTCCCATTAGTTGTCTCCGTTGAGAGGACACCTCCATCCTCACCCGGTTTTCAGCCTCATCCTGGGCTGGCTGACCCCCTGGCTTGCTTTCTTTCCCTAGTAGATTTGCTCTGCCTGAAAGACTTCAGGACATGGTGAGTTTCCTCTTACAGCCAGTATGACCTATGGGAGATGGGGTGGGCAAGTCTCCCATCGCTTTTTTACGTAGACATGCCACACTGGCCTTCCTATTCTGTCACTTCACGGTGACATGAGGCACTTCTCCCTAAAGCTTGCTGACTTACTATCTCCTGGTGTCAGGCTATGGCCTGGAAGGGGGCACGAGAACTTCTTCTCTCAGGCCCCTCCAGATGAGGCCTTGCGATCAGAAGTCCCACACTCACACATAACTCTGTGGCTTCTCTCCCAACATCTTTCCCATTCCTAGATCTGGAGGTATTCTCTAACTATTGGAAGAGGTTGGTGGGGCGGGGGGGGGGGAGGGGGGGTTGTTGTCTGTCTCCTCCAATCCCTTTGGAGATCTTTTCTGTCCCATCCTTGAGTGGAGCCTTTGAACTTCCAGTCAGAGCTTCACTGAGAGGCTCCCTCACCGCCCCCCACCATAGGCGTTAGGAAAGGGGCCTGAGATACCCTGAAAAGATCTGAGGAGTATTAAGAAGAGACAAAAGCACATCAATTAACATTCCATATCTCAGTCCACCACCGCATGGTCTGCTTTATTTCTACGTACTATTTTACCTTGTGAGGCACAACTAACTGTAATTAGACTAATTTTATTTCATGACTGATGTTGGCTCAGAAGAAAATTCTGAAAGAGATGATTCTAAAAATTTGGGGACTTTGGAAATAGCTACTTGTGGAAATACATGTTTCTGGACATGCCCACCACCCCACCAATCCCAATGTCCCATCTCTCCATTTCTGACTACTCATTTGGATATGCAAACTACTGAAGGATGGTGATCAAATCTGCCTCTTAAAAATCATATTTCTTAACATCCTATATTTTAAAGCTCATCTCTCACCTAAGTGCTCACCTTACACATTTTCAAGTCACCCCATTAGTTTGCCATTTTGTGGCCCCAAAGAACTTAGTATCATGTCATCCAGTTCACTACCATTTTAAGAATTCTTTAATACATTAAAACCAGTCCCAGAAATTCTCAAGAGGCCATGATTTAGTTATCCTTCCTCAAATGTGTCCATTTCAAATGCGTCCTTGAAATGTGCTAACTGTTCCAGAGACAAAACTCAGTCTATTAAGTCATGCCCCCCATTTCATGGGAATCCAATATTTAAAAATAATAACTTCTTAAAATAATAATACTAATAACTTCCCAAACTTAAATTTGTTCGGGTATTTTACAAGTTATAAATCTAACCTTTCTAAACACGACAACAAAATTAAAAATGATAAAGAAAAAGACTGAAGAGGTGATCATGTGAAACGAAAACTTCCATACTCCAAAAAATATCATAAATAAAATTAAAAAGAAAAAGGAAGCCAAGTGGGGAGCCTGGGTGGCTCAGTGGGTTAAGCCTCTGCCTTCGGCTCAGGTCATGATCCCAGGGTCCTGGGATCGAGCCCCACATTGAGCTCTCTGCTTAGCGGGGAGCCTTCATCCCCCTCTCTCTCTACCTGCCTCTCTGCCTACTTGTGATCTCTGTCAAATAAATAAATAAAATCTTAAAAAAAAAAAAAGGAAAACTTTGAAAAAACATACTGGCAACATATATGACCAAATGAAATACCAATATACTGGAGATTAACAAAGCAAAGCTAAATATCCCAATATCTAAAAACTAGCAAAGGATGTACAAGTAATCCCTGAAAGAAAATATGCAAGTAGCCAACAGAGCATATAGTGTTTAAAATACACAAGCTCTCCAATAAATTCATGAATGCAAATAGAAACGAGATGTCATTTTTCCTCTTTAAAATCGACAATTTTTTAAAGGACAGTATCCAATGCTGGCAAGTTTGTAGTAAAGTAGATACATATGCACATCGTTGGCCGGGAATGTAGACTGGTATAATCTTTCTTCCTGGAGAGGAATTCCATAATTTGTACCAAAAGCCTTAAAAATATTTATATTCAGGGGGAACATGACTCTCCACTCCCTAAGTGTGGCTTCTCCTCCCACTTCCAAAGAGTACAGTAGAGAAAGAGGATGGGGAAATAACTTCACGGCTGAGCAGTCTCACGCATACCGCATCAGCTGGAGATCAAGGTCAACATCAGCAGCTGTAAATCATATTGATGGTGTGTACTCTTGATATGATGTAATAAAAATGGCACATTACCTCTACGATCCTCCTCTCAAAAACCCATAACTCCAGTCTAATCATGAGAAAACATCAGACAAATCCGCATTGAGAGACAGCCAACAATTTGACCGGTACTTCTCAAAACTGTCAAGGTCATCAAAAACAAGGCAAGTTTGAGACTGTCATAGTCAAGAGGAGCCCAAGAAGTCATGAGAACTAAATGTAATGTAGTTTTCCGGATGGGATTCTGAAACAGAAAAAATGACATTAGGTAAAGACTAAGGAATTCTGGGGGTGCCTGGGTGGCTCAGTCTTTAAGTATCTGCCTTCAGCTCAAGTCATGATCCCAGGTTCCTAGGATTAAGCCCCACATCAGGCTCCCTGCTTGGCACGCCTGCCTCTCCCTCTCCCTCTGCCTGCTGTTCCCCTGCTGTGCTTTCTCTCTCTCTCTCTCTGTCAAATAAATAAATAAAATCTTTTTTAAAAAAAACAAAAACAAAAAAACACTGAAGGAATTCTGAATAAAGTATGGGCTTTAGCTAGTAAGATTGGTTTAATAATTATAATAAATATACCACACTAATATAAGTTGTTATTATAAGGAAAACTGTGTTGAGGGGGATTATATGGGAACTCTCTGCTCAATTTTTTTGTAAACTTAAAACTACTCTAGAAAAATTAACTCAATTAAATAATTTTAATGTTTACATTCTTTGGCTAAGCTATTCCACATCCTGGAACTATCCTTGGGAAATAATCACAAATGTGGTCAAAGATTTCCCTACAAGGATATTTCAGTATTATTTAAAATACGGATGACCTAAATGTGGAAAAAACAGGAGCCTGAGAGTCAGCCAGACCTGAGGCTCAAGTCCCCATCTCACCACTTTCAAGATGTTCATCTTTGCTGGGCATGAGCTTTTCAGACGTATCCTGTACATTTGGTCCCCCTCTCTCGTCTCCAATCCACCTCTGCCACAGAGGAAGAATGTGTGGTTACGTCTGTATGCATTTCTGTGAAGTCTTTCCTCTGAGAAACATTTGCATGGGGCAAGAAAAGTTAACAAACTCATAAATTGTACTTTGATCTATACCTACGGACTCTGCTATTCATCTTTTCGTTAAAGTAAGAGATTGTTGATTATATACAAGATTTTTCCCTTAAGTATTTTGAAGCAGTGTATCATGGAAAATATTTATAATGTTCGTTTTAGCGAACAAGGATAATATTATGGCGTGTACAATATGATTAACAGATTTGCAGACATGTATATATAAGTAGAAGAAAAGAGTGGAAGGTAATAAGCAAAAATAAAATTACAATGCTTGTGAAATGCGAGCATGTTTGTGAAATGCAAACATTTTTGCTGAAATCAACAACTCTTACTTTAAAATATCTCTGGGAATAGAAGTCCAATCTTCATCTTCCTCTGCTAGCGACTCTATTCAGCAGTTAGTATAAAGCTATTTTACATCTTTGATTCCTTGGCCCCAACCACCACACTGGATAGCCAGCATCCCAGGAGGTGAGCCAGCTGAGGGCCAGAGACCTGGAATCTGGGCTGAGGTCAGAGATGGCAGAGCATGGGATTTCCTATGGGATCTAGAATTTAGAGCTAGGGGTTATCTGAAAGTCCCCATTCGGGGACAAAATTAAAATCAATGGTCATCCAGCCAAGTCATCAATCTAAAGGGATTAGAGAGGGAGAAGGTTTAGAAGGGCAACCTTCAGGACTCCTTTTGGTTGCAGAGCAAATCTGAAGTTACTTCTCATAGACTCCTGCAAGCCTCCTCCTGGTGGGGCCAGAATCTGAGGGTGTGACTGAAAAGTCCAACAGGAGATGAGCCATCGATCCTAAGTGAAGCTTGAAACACAGATATTTATCCAAAAATATGCCATAGGAATAACACCGGCATTGAAACCAGAGAGACGTGCGTCCAAATCCCACATCAGCTATATGCTAGATATAGGACCTGAGCAAATTATCTGACCCTTTTCAGATTCTGTGTCCTCATCTGGAAACATGTGTGTGGCAAAGGACACTACTTGGCCACCAAAACTCAGGGCTCCCCTTCCGTGGTATAGAGATGTTGCTGAAAAGTGGTTGTCCTGCCAGGGACTGATAACATTTCCCAGCCCCTCTGCATCTAAGTGAGGCCATGGAACAAGTCCTAAGCATTAAAATGTGAGCAACAATGATGGGTGTCAACTCTGAGCAAGGGCAGTTGAGTATCTGGTATGCCTTCCCCACACTCTCCCCCTTCTGCCTTGGAGGTCATGATTGAAACTGTTGACATGGGACACCTGGGTGGCTTAGTCGTTAAGCATCTGCCTTCAGCTCAGGTCATGATCCCAGCATCCTGGGATGGAGCCGTGTTGGGGGGCGGGGGGTGGTCCCTGCTCAGCGGGGAGTCTGCTTCTTCCTCTCCCTCTGCCCCTCCCCCTTCCTTGTGCGTGAGCTCTCTCGCTCTCTCTCTGTCCATGTCCATTAAACATATAAATGGAGGGTATATTTAGGATACTTTGATTCCAAATATAGTCTACAGAGTACAGATGAAATTTATTTTGGTGGAGCCTCAGAGACATCTCAAAAAGTTAAGCCATCCCCCTCCAGAGATACTGTAAAATGACTGTGTGTCTGATTAAGACCATAAGCCACACATATGAAGGTGGGGTAAAAACAGGGTTTCTAATGTGATCACCAAAAGAGAAGCCACTTATGGCAGACACTTGAAGGTCACATGGTGATTTCTGATAGAATTGCTTATCACATGGGGGCACCTGGGTGGCACAGTCCATTAAATATCTGACTCTTGGTTCTGGCTCAGGTCCTGATCTCACGGTCTTGAGATTACGCCCCATGTTGGTCTCTCTCTCCCTTTTAAAAAATTGCTTATCACATGAGCAACTCTGGACGGATTGCACCAACATATATAACAATAACCAGATTAATTTTTTAATGACGGGTAGTGATTCTCCTCAGCAAAGCAGAAGAGGTGAGCCAGTGAAATGATACATGTAAAGTTCCCAACACCACACCTGGAACACAAACATTAGCTCCTTTTTCCTGTCAGCTCACCACAACAGTTGTGTATTGCCTGTTTATCCCACATCTGGATCAGGGAATTGTGTGCAGAGATCATCCCTTCAGATCTGAAGGACCAGATACGCCCAAGGCCTTGGGTAATAGGAAATGTTTCTTAGCTTTTAAGGTTCAGGAATGCTCACTTGTGACGCTGACAGAACTTGAGAAATAAGACATCTTATCAGATTGCTTAAGTGACCTACAGTCTGGCTCAACCTTCTTTTACTGATCAATTGTTTGAAAGGCACATGATTTTAAAAACGGGGTAGAATTTATTTAACATGCTGTCAATGTCATGGTTTGACCTATGAATGGTATGTCCAGATTTTTTAATTTTTGGTGACCTTTGGAATGTGGAGACTAATTTTTGTCTCCTTGAGTTTGAACTGTACTTAGAGACTATCTTCCAAAGAATAAAATGTGGAGAAAGTGAAGGTGTATGTGTGCTGAGATGAGGATAGAGTGGCCTCCTTCTTGCTCTCTCGGACAGCTCACTCTAGGGAAAGTCAGCTGCCATGTTGTGAGAACATTTAAGCAGGCCTGTGGAGAGGTCCACGTGATGAGCGACTGATGACTCCTGTAGACATCAAGCAAAGAATTGAGACTTTCTGTCAACAGTCATGTGAATGATCTACTACCTTGGCAGCAAGTCAACCAGCCCCAGTCAAGTCCTCAGATGACTGCAACCCTGGTTAATGTCTTGTCTGCAACCTCATGAAAGGCCCTTCGCCAGAACCACCTTGTGAGTTGCTCCTGAATTCCCAACCCACAGAAACGTGTTTCATAATGAAACGATGTTTGCTGTTTTAAGCTGCTAAATTTTGAGGTAATTTGTTATGCAACAATAGGCAACTAATATAGAGGCCCTTTTCCACGAATCAAGAGCATTATACTGGGACTCTTCTAGGCACAAAGTAAAGCATACAGTTGCATTTTAGTTGCGTATATATGTTAACATACATAAAGTACACAACTTAAGTGTACCACTCAAGGAATTTGTACATATATGTAAACACTACCCAGGTCAAGATAGAGAACATTTCCACTACTCTAAGAAATTCCCCATGCCCATATCTAGTTAATAACTCTTCCCCCCGTAGCCACGTGTCTGAGCTCTATAACTAGATTGTTTTGCATGTTGTTGAACTGTATACAAATGGAATTATTCCGTATGTATCCCTGCATGCCCAGCTTCTTTCACTCAGCATAATAATTTTTAAATTTATATTGTTACATATTTCAGTAGGTTGCTAGTCTTATTCCTGGGAAGTATTCCATTATACAATTATGCCAAATTTATTTATTTCCCTACTGACAGACATTTGGATTATTTCCAATTTGAGGGCATTATAAATAAAGCTAGTAGGAATATTCTTGTCCCTTTGAGGACCTAGGCATTCAATGCTGTCAATATTCTTGTCCTTTTGAGGACCTAGGCATTCAGTACTCTTGGCTTAAATCTTAGGAGTAGAACTGATGGGTCATAGGGTGGGCGTACGCTTAACTATCAAACAGGCTTCTAGAGTAGTTGGATCATCTTACATTTCCACTCAAAGTAATTTTTTCCCCCATTTGAGGCAAACTCAGTTAGAAAAGAAAGAAAAACAAAAGTTAGTCTTAATGAAAAGTGAGTGGCAATGAATAAAGAGCTTCTTAAATTATTTGGAGTCGTCAAGAAAGCCACTCCCCAAGGCACAGAGCCTCTGACAGCTGACCCTCCGGGCAAATACTTTTATTTTGATCGTTGGTTTGGACATCATTTTAGCCACTTAGACCAAAGGTGTTCATAAAGATGATTCGACCAGGGCCCCAAATCCCGAGAGAAGAATTTACATAAAGAACCCTTCAGATGAGCTTTCCAACTCTGCTAAATGGAAGAAAGAATTTTCCCACATGGCACGCTTGTTTACTGAGCCTGCCTAGCACCATGACAAATGAAACAACTTCTTGATGCCTAACGCAGCTCGCCCCCAGGCACTGAGTAAGCTGCGCATTTCCCATGAGTTCAGCCTCAAATAAACAGATTGGATAACTTTAATAATTATGCACTCTGGGGCATAGGGCTGTGATAGGCTCAGGCTCTGCACACAGCACCAGCAGCCTGTCCCCAGCTTGCTCCCGGCATAGGAGGTGTCTCTATGTCCTTTCTGGTTCTGAAACCAGCCCACGGGATTATTTTCATCAGTTGTACAGGGCTCTGTAAGAGAGAATGAAAACAGCCAGAATATCAAGTCCGATCTCAAGTAACTTCAGGAGATACTCAATGCGATCTTTTTTTTTTTTCTATTAGGAAAATTAGAAATTGGCAACCAGCAAAAATGAGAAATGGTTCAATTTAAAAAAAAAAAAAAAAAGCCCTTAGTATGCAGATGATGGGAATTGTGTGTTTAAGAGCAGAGGAATGACATGAGGAGGAAATCCTGAGGCCACAGTATGCTGAGCAAAGGGCCATTCTACACCCACAGAAGGGCCAAAACCCAGATCCAGAGCTGCATTATTTCCAGGTAATTCAGGAAAGGATTGGGGCTTGGTCCTGGACTAATTCATGAATTTTCTTATGACTTTTTTTTTTTTAAAGATTTTATTTATTTATTTGTCAGAGAGAGTGAGCACAGGCAGACAGAGAGGCAGGCAGAGGCAGAGGGAGAAGCAGGCTCCCTGCTGAGCAAGGAGCCCGATGTGGGACTCCATCCCAGTACCTTGGGATCATGACCTGAGCCGAAGGCAGCCGCTCAACCAACTGAGCCACCCAGGCGTCCCTTCTTATGACTTTTATTATTATAAGTGGCTTAGATGCCAGGGGGAAGGAATAAGGAATTTCTTTTCTTCTTTTTCTCTCTCTCCCCCTCCCTCCCTTCCTTCCTTCCTCTTTCTTTTTTAATTTACCACTGGTCAGGCACTTAGCAAGCATGAGTTAACTGAATTCCTACAACAGCTCCATGAAGTAGGTGCCATTATCCCCATTCCACAGATGGTCTGGACCTCAGGGAATTTAAATGACTTCCTTCTCCCAACTCAAAGGAGAAGGAGCAGGATTTGAACCCAAATCTCTCTACTCCTCGCTCTAGACTTCTGGCAGTTTTTACAAAATTAAAAGGAATTTTAAAATGGGCAGACTCTACCCTTCACTATGGACAAGGGCTCCATGCTCAGATTGTGTAGAAGCTGTGGTCAAAAAGGAAAATATATTTTTCCTGAATGTTCTACTCCTAATGACCAATGGCTCCCCGCTGCCTAGGGTTGGCTTCCTCTCCTATGAGAAAGATTTAATTAAAAGCCTCTTTCTTTTTGTTGTTGTTGTTTTTTGTTTGTTTGTTTGTTTGCTTGTGGTTTTTTTTTAAAAGATTTTATTTATTTATTTGACAGACAGAGATCACAAGTAGGCAGAGAGGCAGGCAGAGGGTGATGGGGAAGCAGGCTACCTGCTGAGCAGAGAGCCCGATGCGGGGCTCCATCCCAGGACCCCGGGATCATGACCTGAGCCAAAGGCAGAGGCTTTAACCCACTGAGCCACCCAGGCGCCCCTAAAAGCCTCTTTCTTTGAGAGCATTGCCTCCCTGAGCCCCTCTGCCCCACAGGGACCAGCCTTGAGCTTCACATGATAGTGAGTTTTCTCTGCTTTCCCCTCCAAACCAGGGAAGTGAGTTTCCACTTTTCTAGTGTAAAAGTGCCTTCTGTATTCCCTGTCTTATTTAGAGAAGTTCTCTAATGCTAGAGCCGTGGTGTTTGGATAAGTCACACAAACAACAACGTATTGCTCCAATTACCGTCTATTGTGTGTTTTGGGGTCTCCTTGATAATAGCAGGTTAGAGCACACTTGGCTGGGTTGCCCTTATTAAACTGTGAAGGTCACTTCTCCGCCTGGATCTGTAGCCGGCGAGCCCTCCCTTCTCTTCCACAAATACGTCCCTTCCAGAGCTTTCTGCAATTAGGGCTCATTTCTCTAGGTTTCATATGGCAGGCGTCTGAACAGAATTAAAAGCATAAGCACGTGCAAAAATAATCCGCTTCCCAAGATAGTAAATGCTGAGAAGTTCTATATTAGAACACACTGTGAGTGCTGACTGGCTGGGCCATGATTAACCTAATAGGCTTAAAGTTCCACTTGCCATCCACATCTGTCGGGACCGGCGCCGAACGCAGGCGCATAATCCACGAGACTGGGGTCCTGGAGAACTGCCCCGCTGCTCACTCACAGCGGAGGGTTCGAGACACAGAGCAACAAGACCACAGGCACCGCCGCCTCTATGCAGTGAGGCCAAGGAAGGAAGGAAAGGGGGTTCCGAGGACCCGGAGCCATGGACCTCAGAGCATTCTGGCCTGGAAATTGCCTGGACCGACTCGTAAGGCTGCCTTTCATTCGTATGTCAAGGACAGTTCTCTGAAAATTGTGAAGACTGTGGGTGGGAGATGACTACAGGCTGAAATCATGGGGTGCACACCTTCTCACAATGACATTGTTAATAGCGTTGCTAAGAGTGGCATCCAGTTTTTTAAAAAGCCCAAAGCAATTCTGCCAGGATGTCAGGGGGCCAGGGAAAGATGCTCTATCCCTTTGCTGGTTCCAAGCTGCACCTGCTATGACTCTGGGGGAGACCCGTCCCAGGGACAGAGGCTGGCAGAGGAACAGCCACGGGCCAGGTGGACCCAAAGCCCAGCGGAAGGTCTCTGTCGGCTCACAAGAGATCTCACTGCAGGCCGAGGGAAAGCTATGGAAGGAATGTCCCCAGAAACCGAAACCTCCCCACCCCAGCTGGACAAGTCACAAAGCCACAGGGCTGAGGATCTTCCATCCAAGACACAGAGCTCCCACGGGTCACAAGGGGCAGGCTTTTCCAGGGAAGAGAGTGAAGAAAGGAATACCCAGCAAAGGAAGCTGAGATGCCACACATGTGGCCAACAGGACCATTGCTGCCAAACCATCCTTCCTGCTCATGAGCCTGAAAGCAAAGTGGATTTCCCTGAGCCCCTGGTGAAGGCCCACCAGCACGCCTACACCTACCTCCACTCCTGCCTCTCCAAGTACGAAGCAATCCTGTGCCTCACCCATCAGGCCGCCCAGACCCAAGAGCTGCTGCAGCCCATGGTCACCTTCCTGCTGCTGTGCTTTGATGAGGTCAACCGGCTCTTGGGCGAGATCTCCAAGGACGGAGAAACGCTCCTCCAGGAAGTCCGGGAGGATCTGGCTTGGCCGTTGAGGAAAGGAGAGCCCCAGGAGCGGCCAGACCTCCTGCAGCAGCTTCTGCAGTACACAGTCAGCAAGCTGCTGGGGCTCAGTGGCACGGTGGCCTCCGTCACTGGCAGCTTCCTGGAGGGTTCCAGCAGTTACCACCACGCCACCGCGAGCCACTTGGGAAAGAAGCTGAGCACAAAGAGGGCTGCAGATGAATGCCTCCTAAGGGCTCTGGGGCAGCTGGAGAGCTTGGCGAGCGGCCACGGGGACCCTGGGATGCAGGGTGGACCCTTGTGCTCTGAGGACAGCGGCATTGGTGGGGACAACGAGTCTGTGCAGCTGGGGGACAGGCTGGGCAAGCAAGCAAGCTGGGACTCTTTGGGGTCGGAGCCCGCAGAGTGCAAGCCAGTGCATTCAGCCACGGGGGAAGCCAGGCTGTCAGGAAAGACCTGGCAGCAAAGTCCTTCCCGGATGGGCGCAGACAGGCCCCAGGACTGCCCCCTCTCCAGGCCTCGAACTGCAAAGGTTCAGCCAGCGGCACAGTGGGGAGCAGGGAGCCCACACACCTCAAGCCCAGGCCCCAAAACAACGACTGCCAGGCCTCTGCAGATGGGCGAAAGCGCTCTGTGTGAGTCCCCTGCGATCGGGGTCTCCATGGAAGCAGATTTTTCTAAAGGCTCCAGGTTAATGGACACTCCTTCCCTCAGTGAAGGGGAGGACAGTAGCCCAGAGGGGGAGGAAGACCAGGTGAGCTGTACGAGTCCATGTCCATGGCAGGAAAAGTCTCCCCCTCCAAGGCCACGCTCTTCACCTGGTGGCCCAGAGAGCCCATTTCAGCCACACCCCGGGGGGCTCAAGAGCCCCCAAGCCCAGGAAATGATTCTGAAGATGAAGGAAGCAATCAGTGAAAGGATCAAGTTTGTCCCTGTGCCTTCGGGGACCCAGGACTGGGCCGATGAGGAGGAGAGGAGGACAGCGGTCTCCCCAAGACCCAGCACAGCCAGTGGCAGCAGCAGGGCCCCTGTGAGGCAGAGGAGGTCCCAGTCAGAGGGGTGTCTGCAGAGCCACATGGAGGACCCCACCTTCCAGGAGCTGCGGAGGGTCCAGAGAGACCTGAGCCGGAGGCTGGAGGGATTTTATGCCCTGGGTGCACGGCAGCAGGGACAGAGCCCGGAGCGGGTGCGGCAGCCCCGAGCTGCGGCTCTGAGGCCCGACACCCGCAGGGGCTCCCAGAACAACACCATCAGCAAGCTGAAAGCCTCCCTCACCGAGAACTTCGTCATTTTGCCAAGTCAGGACAAGAGCATCTTGCAGAAATGTGGTCCCCGTCCCGAGAGTGAAGAGTCCCGGCCAGGGGAGGGTGAGGGGGTGCCAATCACCACCCCATCGGGTGAGAAGACCAGTGAGGCTCCAGGGGCCGAGGACTGGAATGTCAGGGGCTGTCCCAGCAGAACATCCGTCAAGAAACTCATTGAAACTTTCAGTCCCGCCAAGAGTCTGAGGAGCCCAGGGGACTCCAAGGACGCTGGGCCGAGCCCTTGCCTCAGGAAGTGGGGGATCCCCATCATGCCTCCCAGATTTCCCATTTACAGGGGGCTTGCCCCTTTGTATCCCAAGCCCCGAATTTCTCCAGCAGCAAGTAGAGAATCTCTCCAGGAGGGCCCAGGCTGGAGGCCCTTAGCTCCTATCTTCCCCCCTCTGCTGACATCAGGAGCATCCAAGAAGGAGGACCTCAGTTTCAGCAGTGAAACAGAAGATGACCCAGAGCATCTCCCTCCACCGCCTCCGGAAATCCTGATGGACAAGTCGTTCACCTCTCTGGAGCCCCCAGACAGCAGCACGCCAGCGGGGAGCTCTCCCAAGGGGACCCGTGTACCAGGGCTGGGAGTGGCTGACCCTGCCCGGAGAACGTGGGCTTCCCCAAAGCTAAGAGCCTCCATGAGCCCCACTGACCTCCTACCCAGCAAGAGCGCGACGGCCTCCACCAGGCCCCACAGCACAGGGCCAGGGGGCAGCAAGAGCGGCTGCGGTACCAGAAAGCTCACCATGGACCTGAGCCACCCGCCAGCAACCAGCAGAAACCCAGAGGTGGAGGGCAGAGGGGCTCCAAGTCAGGCACCGGCAGACAGGGTCACCAGCCTGTCCAAGCGTCCCCAGAAGGTCATCCCCTGGCACCACTCCAGCCACACATCTGGGCAGAACAGGACCTTGGAACCCAGCCTGGCCAGGCCAACACGAGGGTCGCATTCTCCTGAAGCCCCCAGGCAGAGCCAGGAGAGAAGCCCCCTGCTGGTCAGGAAGGCCTCTTCCATGAGGGGATACTGGACACCCCGAGCGGATAGGAGGCAGACCTCCTCTCACAGACCTGCCCAGCCAAGTGTTCCCCCGATGCATGGCTCCCCCAGCCCACCAGTCAGCCCTCCGATAAGCCCCACGGTGCTAAGCCCCCCAACGATGAAGGAAGGAGCTTCCCCCCCACCCCAGCACAGGCCTCCCAACACTCCCCCCGTTAGCCCACCCGCACAGCCTACTTCCAGCCCCGCTACCCAGCACACAGAAGCGAGCTCCCCTTCCTCCACCACCTCCCCCTCCCCGCCAGTGTCCCCTGCTCTGGGGCACAAGCAAACAAGAGATTCCGAGGACAGTCAGGCAGCCACGGCCAAAGCATCTGGGAACACACGTTCCATATTCTGTCCAGCCACCTCCTGTCTGTTTGAGGCTGCCCTGCCCCCTTCGACAGCCCACCCACTTGCCCCAGCATCGCTGCCTCCTGAAACTGGCGGCCCTCGCGGGACCCCCGCAGGGGGCTGGAGGAGCTCAGGGCCACGGCAGAGGGCAGGCCCGCAGCGGGGCGTGGCTCTGTGTGCCCTCAACCCTCAGCCTTTCATCAGAAGGACAGCTTCTGACCGCCGGCCAAGTGTCCGCCTTCGGCTGCCTGTCCCCAGCGCCCCCAGGGACGCTTGTCAACCCGCGCTCAGCAGGAGCAGGTAAGAAGGGTCCTCGGGCCAGAGCTGAGAGGCCCTTGGGGTCATCTGGGTCAGTAGTTTCCAGACTGTGCTCCAAGGGGAGAGGCTGAGGACAGGGGGCTGCGAGATGACCTGCCTCTCGCCATTGGACCCATCCTTGAGCAGACGCACTTTCACCCGTCACTCATTTCAGCCTCCCAAGAAAGATTTTAACTGAGAGAAGCTCTGCTGTGTTAAAAATAGAGTTTAAAACAATCACCTTAATCCAAGCATACCCTCCCCTTTATTTTACATTTGAGGAAAAGGAGACGGAGTGAGGTCCCACCCCTACCCCCACTGAGCCACAGTCAAGCTGTCTGGAACCAGCGACCTGATTTCTATTGTCTCCGGTTTACTGAGGTTCTCAGCCTTTCAGGCCCCACGACCCCTTTAAAACTCTTAAGAATTATGGAGAACCCAAAAGAACCTTTGTGTAGGTGGGTTGTATCTCTCACTTTTTACTGTATTATAAATTAAAGCTGAGAAATACCTAAAATATCTATGAATTCATTTTCTCAATGACCCCCGTCATCCATTACCATGAAAAAGTAGGTATATTTTCCACAACCAAAACATTTAGTGAAAAGAGGGCCATTGTCTTCTATTTTTGCAAATCCCTTTCGTGTCTGGCTTCCGGGAAAGAGGGCGGCCTTCTCAGACCTGCTTCTGCAGTCCATTTGGTGGGATATCACACAGAACGTAGACAGGAAAAGTCCACTCTACATTTATGAAAGAGTGAGTGGAAAAGACAAATAATATCTTGGTAGTATTTTGAAAATCGTTTTGACCTCATAGATGCCCCCACCAAAGTGTCTCGGGGACACCCAGGGGACAAGCCTTGAGATGTCCTAGAGGTATGGAATGTAAAGGTTTAGCTTTCCCACAACCCCAAAGACCTGCCTCTACTTCCCTTCCACTCTGGCCTCACCTCCATCTCCCCGTGTGGAGGTGTGTAGAGCAAGAAGAAGACCCTTTCATGGGCAGTGAGTACCAGAATCCGTGGGAGGATGGCCATCACTACCCTTGGCAGACTGAGTTCCCAGTGTGCGCTGCTCGCGAGGGCAGCTGACTTGCATGTCATTGGCCCAGCCACGCAGGCAGGCCTGGGCATGGGATGGTAACCGAGCATGAATCATAGTAGAGCTGGTGTCTGAACATGGAAAGAAAGACACATGTGCCCAAGTGGGTAGAACACATGGGGAAATTTCACCTTTTCCAGAATGCCGCGTAGGGAGAAAACTCGGAGACCTGTTGGAGAAATCTCTTATCAATGTATCTCGATATCAGATGGGACAAAGCTCAACCATCCCGGTCCTTGCTAGCTTCGAAAAGTCCCCTGCTGCGACCATCCGCAGTTTATCTCGGCCAGAGTGACACAGGTTACGGACTTCACAGTCTGCTGAGGCATACATGGTAATTTTTTACAAAGTGCTCAGCAGCCGATTTTAAATAAAGTTATTATCTAGGGAAAGTTGTGCATTATTATAGTTATATAAACTTCCCCAGCCACTTGAAAGAAATGAAATATTGATTATTTTTTGCAAGAATCTTAATGTAATGCTGCTCTTTTCGTAAATCTAAAATGAACTTCCTACAGCACAGTGCTTTTCATCTAAGAACCTTTATAAATGTTAATGCATTACTCCTCGCACCGGCCACTTATTCTCTTATTACATATCTAAAACTGTGCCCTTCAGGAGAAGAGCTTGGGAGAACAGGGACAATAAAATGGCATTAATTAAAAACACTAACATTTTAAAACAGCAGTAGCAATAATAAAGTAACATAAAATTGTTCAAGAAGAAAATAATGCCCTTCTCTCAGGCTTCTCCGTAGAATAGGGCAGCCTAAAAGGTTGTTTTATGTCCTGAATCTCAATACTCAGGGAGATGGGGTAGATGGGGTGGTGGGGGGGCAGTGAGAAGTGCTTATAGCTTGAAAGAAAGGAGGATTCATAAATAGGAGACTTCCCAAGGTTGCCTGAAAGGTCACAATAATGGCTCATACTCCTTCTCCTGCCTCCTGGTAAGACCACACCTCCAAGCCACTCGGAGCTGAAACTGAGCACGTGTTGAATGTGATGGGACAATGCTCATCCCCCAATCCCTCTACCCCTCTGCCCCTGTAAAGTTGACATCTGCGAGCAGAAGCATGCCAGCACGGAGTGTTTCTCACTCTATAGATGCATTTTTTAACCTGCCGTCCTGCATATCAGAAACCAGACCGAGGAGGTAGGCATGATTTGCCTGAGATCGTGTAACAAGCCAACAGGCCAGTGGGAGAGAGCCAGAAAGACTCAGAACAGGCTGTTTCCCCAAGCAGGGACTTGTAGGAATGCAACCGCCCCATGGTATCTTGATCAGAGGCGGGATGACCTGGCCTACCCCTGGCATTGACCTACTTCTCGTCATCCCGTGCCAGGCACATGCCCCTTTTATAGAAAAAATGATGATGTTTATATCCTCCTGATCTTGGGGCCCAGGGGATTGGCAACAGTCCTTGGAGGCTCACCCAGGAAGCTCAGTCACTAAGCTTTAGCTGTTATTTATGTTTTGAATCCCCTGATGGAGGTGCCGTCTCTAGGTCTTAGCACGCTGGGGCACTGTGAGCATTCAAGAAGGGTCCAGACTTTCTCCCCTCAATACAGTGCTTTTAGCCTTAGCTTGAACTGGACCACCCAGGCAGGGGCTCTTGGCAGCCCAATCCCCCAACCCTATTTCCTGGATCAGGCTCCCAACCCACCAGCCAGGCAGTGGCTGGGCAGCCTGCCTCCCCAGTCATTCTGGGATCAGGCAGAACCATAGTCGCCATGTGGCAAGCAGGAAAATCTACCTCCGAGCCTGAGCCTCAACCTGGCTGGGGTCGGGGAAGACACAGTTCTAGGACAAAATCCTTCATCACCTCCACTGACCGGGCACACTGGGCCTGCCCCTCCCGTTCCTGCCAGCACCTCCAGTTGTGGAGCGGCAAAGGGTCCTCGATGAGGTGCATCAGGCTGGTCCTGAGCGCACAATCGCCTTCATCGGCAGGGACCAGAAACGGGGGCCCGAGGCCGGCGCAGATGAGACTGGCTCTGAGGAACACGGGGAGATGCTCACAGCTGAAAAATCCCGGGTATGCCGATCTCAGTTCCCACCCCACCTCACCCCACATTCTGGCTACCCCCATCCCAGTGGGATCCAAACTCAGACTCGCCCTCCGCTGGTCGGACAGCTCCGGGAAGCCTAACCACAGAGCCAAGCGCGCTGCCTGATAAAACGCCAGGGATGGCGGAGAACCCGCTGTCACAGGTGGAGAGAAGGACCTTCTGGTCTCCGCACGTGGGGAGCTGGGTCCAGTCCTGGACCTGAGATGACTGACGGCGAGGCTCTGACCCTCAGGTGCCTACCCGTCATGTGACAGGGTGGTCCCTCGTTTCCTGTCCAGGGGTGACTTCCTGTTCATGCTAGCAAGCAGAGTGACCGCTGGCCGTTTACTGAGCGCTTACCATGTGCTCGTTCCGAGCGCCCCGTGAGATGCGCACTTTTATCATCTCCATTCTACAAAGAAGGGATTGGGAGTCAGAGAGAGTAATGAACATGCTCCAGAATCCACGGCTAGTAAGTGCAGAACTTGAACCCGGACAGCCGGACTCCCACTTGCAGGCAGGAGCGATGAGGCCAGCCCGCCAGCACACAGCCCCTGTGGCCCTCGGAGCTGGTCCCCCTTTTGGCCTCAGCTCGCTCCACGCTGTGGTCCTTCTCCATTCCGCACCCGCAGTGCACACGCGGTGTCCCTCTCCCCTCAAAGCCCCTCCTCTCGCGGTGTCACTCAGCAGCTGGGAGGCTCTGTTCTAGCCAAATGCCAGGCTTGGGCCAGGCACTTTCCCTTTTACTCCGTTCAGGAAAAGGGAGGCAGCTGAGCAAAGCAGGGTGCGGTGGGGTTTTGTTTTGTTTGGGTTTTTTTTGCTGTTATTGTTGGTGTTATTTTTAATTCGACTAGCTAAGCCTAGCCCTTTATTAAATAAGAAGTGCTTTAAAAACAAAAATAAAATAAAGGTCCAGCTCCCAGAGTTCCTGAGGGAGCTGCTTTGTTCAGAGCAGCGGGATCCTGGGCGTGAGGGAAAGAACAGGACTCCTGCTGTCCGCACAGACACCGGGGCTCGGTTCCCACGGTGCCAACCACAGCGGGTGCGGGGGCGGCACCAGCCAGGCAGACCTGGCGAGGGACGGCGGAGGCAGGGCACCCGGAGTCCGCGGGGCACCCGGAGTCCACGGGCCTGTGGCTGAGACAGATAGCGAGGCACTGAGAGAGGAAGGATGGAGATGGAGCGGGGCGGGGAGGGGGGGCCAGAAAGAACCACTGAGGAGCGTTTGATCTGCAGCTGTCCTTTCTCTCCGCAGCAGCAGTGAGGAGAGCCTCAAGAAGGACACAGAGCCATGGAACAGCTCCTGTGCCCCAGAACTGAGGGGCGGTGGCAGGGGCGCGTCTCCCCCAGAGCTCTGCGTGTTGGGCCAAGGGCTGCAACGGGAAGCCCGAGCCGGCCACACCCAGGACAAGCCTCAACAGAGGGAAGTAGCCTGACCGGCTAACCAGCAGGGTCACACGGATGCCAGCCACCCCACAAGGCGATGGGTGACAGCCAAGCATCGGACTGTCCCAGGGAGGGTGGGCCAACCAAACTCCTACGGAAGCGTCCTAGAAAGATCTGGAAGGTGCACTGCCCAGAGAGTCTGCCGAGTTCTAAACCTTGGCCATTTTCGGTCCCAGATTCTGGTTTGCATTGGGGTACAAAGGTTAACTATAACCTTGGACCCTGACGCTCTTTAGTCCTTCAAGTACTAGCCTTAATTTAGGGGAAAAATGCATTTGTTGCAGGCTGCTTGGTGGGCTGGGGGGAGGGATTTGCTGGGGTGAGTTTCATGGACTCATGTAATCCCCACAACAAAGAATGAAGCAGATAGAGCCCCTCCCCCACCCCAAGCCCCAAAGTGTCGTGCCTGTGCCTGATGTCACACAGCCTGGAAGAGAACAGAGCAAAAATTCCAACAGGTGTGCCTGGCACCAGAATCCCTTGGTTTTTTTTGTTCCATTTCGTTGCCTATGACTATTCCCTCACACCATCTGCCTAAAGCAAACATAGTTGTACAAATGGTTGGAAAGTGTGGTGGTTTGTTTTTTGTTTGTTTGTTTGTTTTAAGATTAAATAGTAGCACAGGGTTTCAGCCACCATTGAGAGCTTTGTTAGGAGCTGATCGCTCCAGAGATAGGAAGAATGAGGAGGAATGGAGACTCACACCCTCCTCCTTCTCCTCCTTCCCCAGCACAGACCCAAAGCCCTCCACCCAAAGCTTCCAGCCCATTCCTGAGCGGCCTGGGATGGTGTCTCAGGGGCGTGTCTCGGGTGCTCTGCCCTGCACATCCCCACGCCCCTCCGACGGGCTGGGTGCGACCCAGCCTTGCAGACACGCAGCCTGCCCTGCACGCCCCGCGGGGGCTGGAGCTCGAGGACGTGCACACTTGCAGGCACACAAACCCTCGTGCACACGCCGGTCTCCCTGAGGGGCTTCTCCGCCAACTTCATTCCCCAGTCATCCGCACAACTTCTGCGGAGGTTGAAAGGGAGGTGAAGAACTCCTGCTCCTGCCCAAACCCCGCTTCTGCCAATGCGCTAGATATTTGCTGCAGATCCTGGAATGTTTCCACGGGCGGCTGTGGAGTGCTTTCTTTTTAGAAACGAATTTGCAGTAATTGGGTGATTCAATACCGGCTCAGTGGGTCGTCGAAAGACAAGAATTCTCAGCCACAGGGTACAGCTAAGGGGCCAGCCCCCAGATCTGCAGCAAAGCTGATTTTTTTTTTTTTAAGTTTGGGAAAATTATAGACTCCAAATCCTTTCTTGTTGAAACAGATCCTGGCTCAAGAAGATGTCCTCTGGGTCCTGGGGACGATGCCATCTGTAAATGGATTCACCTTGACTTTTTCAGTTATTAAAGCAGGGGTGACCAGGATGATCTCTACCAAGGCACCCAAGGAACAGATGATTAAACTGCCGAAGGGGCCGCACCGCCCCCACTCTGTTGGGAAGTGTCTGTCCCCACCCACACTGTTGCTGTGGGGCTGCGCTAACTGTCGCAGCGGAGTTCCGCGGCAGCGGGGTGGGTTCCCGGGCTGAGCCACACGCAGGGGTGAGTGGGTGGCCACAGGGAATGGGAGGAAGTCCAGCTCCCGGGGCAGGCAGGGCACGGCTGAGGTAAGTGTGTGAAAACAGCCGGGTTTAGGACACAGTCTGCCCACCTGGGCAGGCCAGCTGCAGTGGGGAATGAGGGTGTGGGCCCCGGGAGAAGCCAGCAGGCAGAGAGAGAGGCAGCTCACAGGTAAGTGGCTTCAGGGAGAAGCAGACCCTGTCCTGGGCTAGGGCTTAGGGGCAGACCTCCCGAGGTCTGAAGAAACACAGCAGAAACAGAGAAACAAAGGGGGGCTGGCCGGGGGCACCATTCATGAAATGGTGAGACAACGCGGGGGTGTAAACTCGACGATAAAAAGTCGAGTTCTGGAAAAAAAAAAAAAAAAAAAAAAGTCGAGTTCTGGGAACCAGAATAGGAAGTGGGAGCCAGATCCGTAGGAGGCGGAAGTGAGGCCGAGCTCCCTGTAAAAGCGCCCCCTCTTAGAGGGCTGGGGCTGGTTTGAGGCTGTAGGTGGGGGCCAAGTGCACCCAGCTGCAGCCACGAAAGTAGGTGTGGGCAGCTGGGCGCCAGGCAGCCTATTCCCTCCCAGAAGGAGTCAGCATCAGAGAGAATGCCCTGGAAGAGTCTGGAATGAGCTTCCCTGAGGGTGCGTGGCAGGAGGCTCTCTGAGAGCAGAGGTCACCCCCTCCCCCGAGCTAGGCCCGCTGAGCAGCTGCTGACACCCACCGTTCCCCCCATGCCAGGCAGTGGTAGAGGAACACGGGGTTTCCAGGGTCCCTACATCAGTCCTGGAGCGGGTCAGGACTCCTCCTCATCTCTCTGCATTTACTGAGCACCTACTAAGACCAGGGCAGTGCTGGGCTCCTGCCATATATCTCCATAGGTGATGCAGTGAGAGGCCTCCAGGCCCGAGCATCAAGGACAAAGAGCTGATAGAGACTATCATGTTGGCCAAGGACCCAGCTGCTTTAAGAACCCCAAGTCAGCTTCCCCTGGGGTGAAGCAGAGGGGTCTCCAAAGCCAAGGGGCTGGGAGGCACTAAAGGTCAAAGGTGAAGCAGGGCCCAGCCAGCACCAGAACAGATGGGTCACAGATGTGGTTTTCTGGCTACCATCCCAACCACCAGACTTAGGCCAAACTGCAGGTGAATTACACACTGTACAAAAGAAATTAAATGTACCACAGCAGGCAACTTGTGTGGCTTTGACTCAGTTTCCCCCTCCTGAAGACCAGGCCTTTACTCAAACCCATGTCTCTGCCTTGGAAAGCACACTGCTGGTGTCCATGAGGGACAAGCCCAATCCCACAACTTCTCAGATGGGTCACTCTCACCCAACCCACCTTCCCTCCACCCAAGAACCTCGTCCTTGCTGAGCCCAACCCACTTCCTGCACTCGAAGGAGTAGGGAGAGCAGGGTTTCCGTTTTGTCTTGTCTTTTTCAAATAGTGTCACCAATGGACCCAACCCATTAAAGACTCATGAGTCTGCACTTTTCCTTCCCAAAGTTGGAAACCAAGAAGGAACGTTGGGTAGAAAGGCCCAAGAGAGCCCACCACAGAAAAGGAGATCAGTTTAAGATGTGCATATTATACCCATGTTTGGGCCAACTCTCTTCCAGGGGTGCCCGGCCACCGTCAACACCCATGGAGACCCCCAGAACCGAGGAGGGGGAAGTGCTTCCCCTCTTCCGCTAATCCATTAGGAACGCAGCATACAGCTCTGCCCCCAAGGGAAAAACACAATTTTCCAGTTCCATCAAAAGGACTCATGGGGGAAAAAAGCAGATATAATATTCTGGTGGAACAGTGATAACTTTTTGCAAGTATAAATACAATCTTCAAGACGACATACAGCTTCTGTCCACAGCCTGGGTCTGTGCGGCAGTTCACTCTAAGCAGCACCTAGTTCTTTCCTTACATCGTGTACCCAGTTCAGAACCTGAAATAATCCGTGTCAGTAGATAAGTCAGGGCAGACGACCAAAGAGACTTTTCCTGCGCTGTGAAAAGCTTACGTTTGACAAGACTTGTCTCATCCACCCCGCAACATGAATGAAAGGGGTTTTGAGAAATACATTCTTTTTTCTGAAATAAACCGGTGTTTTTGCACGTATCAGGGGAGCTGGTGCAGTGAATTCGAAGCGTCAACATGTTTGTCTATCGATCATTCTGTTGACGGCTTACAGGCTGCCCACACCCACTGCATCTTCCCAAGGAAAGCCTTGCAAAGGTAATATATTTTTAAGTAGCCTCACATCAGATAAGCTGTTGAACTGCCATAAAGTAAATGCGTTCTGGGCCTCCATTAACAGAACACGTTGTGCTGCGCCGTGGTTCACTCCCTGGGCCTACCTGAAGTTTCAATAAACTTCCATCAATCCATCCCGACATTTTTATGAAACGTAATTAAAGATTCGTTGCACACGCAGAGGAGCAAACGGTTCATCCGCTCCGCACTCTAATTCAATTTTATGGAGGACCCTGGACACTGCTGGCTTGATTACTGAAGTCTCGTGGACTTCAGGAAGTAACTTGACCGATAGCCTATGGGCCCTGTGACTACAGAATTCCAGCCGGGTAGCAGCTTGGGTCCTGAAGGCCGTCACTCCAGACAGCCCCGAAGTCTCGCACAGGAGTCAGCAACCTGTTTTGGCTGGAATGGCAGCCCCAGCAGGAGTCAGGTAGTGGCCGGACAGGACAAGCCGGGTGGGCCTGAGTTGGAGGAAGATGAAGGGAGAAACAGGAAGGAGGAGGAGACGGGAGGAGGACGTGGTGAATGTGTCGGTCATCCTGGGGAGCCAGAGTCTCCCCCGCTCCTAATGGCTGGAACTGGGAGCCAGAAGCCTGAGGCCCCACAGCTCCATCCCTCAGCCCCGCAATCCAGCTTCAGGGGGGCCCGTTCTTTCATCCAAAAAGCAGCGAAGGGCACGCCAACCTCCATAACCCTGCCGTCTACAAGACTCGGGCAGACTCACTTCTACGAAACCATCTTTTCTGAGCCCTCTGGAAGAAGTGAGCTGATGACCCCTCACTACGTCTGCTCGTAAAGTTCATCTCCACCGTCTCTGCATTTCGAGATTCTGAGCAAGAGGAGAAAGTACGGTTTCCCCCTCGTTCCAGATCTGGGCTTTGATTCTTGGAGAAAGTTAAAAACAGCTGTCAAACTCAGCTAGAATTGACTTCCTTCTCTGCAGGATTCCACGTCTTTCGAAGTGAGAAGACTTTAAAACATCTTGCTTGCCATCACGACCACAAATGTCAAATATTCCAAATGGGGGGAAAAAAAATTAAGCTTCAGAATCTCCCACTTATTTGCATGCTGAGTCGTGGGTGATCTGTCAGTCAGATGCCGGGATTGACTTCACTGCCGTCTGAACAGAGAGTCTTACTGGGCTGAGGCTAGAGTTAATAATAATTATGCCTTTTCTTTGTGTGTAACACTCTACATTTTCAAAATGCATTTATCTATACTGTTTTATTAGATTTTTTTAAAAATCCCATGAGATGAAAAGCAAGTCTTATTTTTTTTTTCAACACCTTTGACAAATGAAAAAAAGAAGGCTGAGGGATGTCAAAGACATTTGGCCAGCTAGTGGGGCCCCCCCAGCTCCCACCCAACCTTGGTTCTAACACCAACTGCCAGCAGGAGTGAGGTTATTCCAAAAGATACCACAACCTTCCATGGAAGAAATGCTCAGTTTTCTCCAACATTTACAAATAAGAAATTGTTTTTCAGATCCAGCCAAAGGCCAGCTGTAATTTTAGCCTTTCCTCTGAAACTAGTTTGCATGGAAATTCAGAACAATATTTCCAGGAGAATTATTTACTATAATCACCTCTACGCACCTCAACCACTCCCCGTCCCTCCCCTGCACATACACATAAAACTGCCCCTGGCAGGAAGAATAAAAAAAGATAAGTCTTCCCCCCCGCAAAAAGTCTTTGTTCCTTGTTGCTGTGAACCCCCAAAGTGGGCTTTCAAGGGAACCCCCGCCCCCGGGCTGGAAGAGATGGCACCTGAGCAGACCGCTCTCTCCCACTTTATGGCCAGTGCCCCAAAGTAGTAAAAAACAGCGGATGAGACATAAGGGAAATATAGACCCTGGGAAACAAATTGCCTTCATGAAAATTATTTATCTAGCTTTTCTTTTCCCCCTTTCCTTTGGAAGGGGACAGGATCGGCTGTGTTTACAAAACCTGGTGACTTTTTAAAGCTATTGTTTAGTTAATGGCTGCTGACACCGGCCCAAGAGGTGCTGGGTCTCTTTCTCGATGTAAAGATTCTCAAGGAGAACCCAAGGTGACGCTAATAGCAGCTGTCAACCCACAGAGAGGTAATTATAAAGCCGTGATTAAAATAAAACAAAACCTTCAAATGTTATAGCCTTCTTCACAGAGACACCAGGTGAGGGGATACGGAGAAGACAGACCACTGTCCCCCTCCACAGAAGTCCCTGGAAGGATAAGGACCTAACTGGAATCCCTACTGGATCCAGCCGCAGAAACGCCCACCCTGTGAGCAACCCCACGGGGATGCCGGCCCGCCCACACGCCCACCCACCCAAGGGACTGCGGGAGCCCAGCTGGGAGCAGGGGATTAGGGCACTGCTTCCCCAGGCCAGCTGCCCAGTAGGGGGAAACGGGGACATAATCAAGGTGTACCAACTTCCAATGAGAAGATCCACAAATTCTGGGGACCTAATATATGGCCTCGTGATTACGCTAATAAATCTATATTATCTACTCGAATGTTGCTATGAGAATAAAACGCAGCACAAAAAGAAGCAGTAGTTGTGTGATGGGATGGAGGAGTTCGCTAATGCTATGGGGGTGATCGCTTTGCAAGACAGAAATGGATCAAATCAACACATTGTACACCTTCAACTCACACAAGGTTGTATGTCAGTTATATGGCAATAAAGCTGAGGCGAGAGGAAAGAAAGAAAAGACAGCGCCCTGGGCCCCACCCTGTACCAACGGAATCAAAATCCCTGGGGGGTGAGCCCCTGACATCAGTATTTCTTTCCGTCTCCCCAGAAGATGCTGAGGCAGAGCGAGTGGAGAAACACGAAGGAGGGAAGAGAAAACAAGACGGGAAGCTTGACCTGGGGGCAGCTTCTCCTCAAGGCCCAGAAACTCTGAAGCAGGTAAGTGTTTTCAGACAAGTCTAGTCCTTCATCCCTCCACTGGAGGGAGAACAGAGCCCTTCCATAGCTAGAAGCTGTATGCCCAGCCCGAGAGCATCTTCAGGAGACAAGCTCCCCGCTGCGCGCGCAGCCGAGCAAAGGATGGGTGGGGCTCGGCTCAGACCTTCTCCCCACCGCCACCCCCCACCGCTCCATCTTCATTGGTCACCACCGGCCATCCGTGAGGCCTCCTTCTCCCAGGCCCAGGCTAATACGTTGTCTTCCCTTTGTTTTAGAAGTGATGATGTGGGGGGCGCCTGGGTGGCTCAGTCAGTAAACTGTCTAGCTCTTGATTTCAGCTCAGGTCACAATCTCAGGGGCCTAAGGTCGAGCCCCCTGTCGTGCCCCAAGCTCAGCGGGGAGTCTGCTTGAAATTCTCTCTCTCAAATAAATAAATCTTTTTAAAAAAAAAAATTAATGATGTGAGAAATCTTTTGAGACTGAAATTTCCTGAGGTTCCCCACAGCCCCGCCCCAGAACAAGAACCACCCAGTCCCTCCCCAGTGGGGCTGGGCCAGAGGCGTTGCCCACAGAGCCCAGCTGCCCAGAGACTAGATTTAAATTTAAAACAGTGAAGGAAAACGGAGCCTTGCAGAGTTGTTTGCTTTGCACTGTTTTAGCCGTATTAAACACCTCCACCCAGGAGGGTGGGTCTGGAGCACAGCGGGTAGGAAGCTTCCATTTTGAAGCTGCTCTTGGAAGACAGGACGCTGACTTTGAGCTTCATCTCTGCCTTCAAAACCCTTGCCAGACTCTGTGCCTCTGGGTTCCTACAGGTTCTAGGATCTTAACAAGCACAAAATGTCCATCTCCCCCACCCAACCCAAAAAGTCTGCCCAGACTCCAAGCAAACACAATTAATTAAGTTGTGTAAAACTTTATAAACATTTAAAAATCAGCCTCTTGGGCATCGTTGATGATCCCCTGTCTAGCAGGCCTTTAACCTGGTTCAGTCAGAATCAGCTGGGAAGCCCCTGCTGGGGTCACAATTAGTGAGAAGAGGCTCCTGCTGGGACGAGAATTACTCAAAGTCACACTTCAGCCACCTATTAAAATCTCAGCTCCTGGGATGATGGTGCTATACCCCAGCTCACCCCAGGGCATTGGGAGGGTGGGGGGCCCGGCTTGGCTGCACCTGGCAACACAGGCAAGATGAAAAAGTGGCTTTCTCGGGGCACCTGGGTGGCTCAGTGGGTTAAGCCTTTGCCTTCGGCTCAGGTCATGATCTCAGGGTCCTGGGATTGAGCCCCGCATCGGGCTCTCTGCTGGGCAGGGAGCCTGCTTGTAATCTCTCTGTCAAGTAAACAAATAAAATCTTTTAAAAAAAAAAAAAAAAGGAAAGAAAAAGTGGCTTTCTCAGCCAGGGGTACCCATGAACTTGGAAATATGGGAGTTGATTTGGAGCTCCTCGGCATCTCCAGGTCATCCTCCTCGGGAGAGGGTCACACCAGTGATGTGAAAGTGATATACTGCAGGGTGACAGTGGAGGGGGTCCACTGGTGGGGTCTGCCAGAAAACTCACTGGCAGGGAGCTGGGGTCTCACGGCCTCAGCTGTGGGGATCTGCCCCAGAGTGTTGTTACAGATCTGGCTGGGTTCCTTGACTGGCACCTGGCTTCTGCCCCTTCGACCTTCACCTTACCCTTGTGTTTGAGGTCATGAGTTGAGCTCTAATTCTGCCTCGTGACACCATGGTCAACCAACCACTGGCCCCAGGCAAGGCAAAGCCACCCCTACTGTGTCTAGAGCGCCAGCCCAAGCTGTCCCTGTCTCCCTGTAGGACCCCATTTCTCCGGCTGCCGCATCCATGGGCAACACCTTCCCTCGGTTTGCTCGTGTTCTGGCACATCCTGAATCCAGCACACCCCTCCAGCTTCGTGATCCAGACCAAGGGGAGGGGGCACCTGTGCAATCCCAGAGCTCCCACGTAACCTCTACAGGTCCTGTAGCTTCCCGTTCCACCAAGTGCTTTCACGTCTGGGATTTCAAGTGTGAAGCTTCATCTAGTCCTCCGAAGAAGTAACCAGAATGCCGGCTCCCAGAGAGGGCTTTCAGTAATGCACTCCTCAAACTCTGCCTGGGAAGATTTTGTTAAGGCAGAAGAAGGATGACTCTGGAGAGTGTTGTTCTGCTCACCTTGAATCAGCCTCATTAACAACTGAACTGGATTTGAACAACCAACTCACGGTGGTCTCCGGGTGGTAGAGGGCTGGCCCAGCCTCTAATGGTTGGGGGCCGTCCCCACACACGGTCTGCAACATCGGGTCTGTGCTACACTCTTCATCCCTAACTCGTCCTCCCAGGCCACCTGCCGCTGGTTCTGCTGTTGTCTCGTTTCCTTTGTGACAAACCTAGTTATTAAAAAATTCTCTGAGGTTAAAAAAGTGCAAGATAATAAAACCTTAGAAAAATAAGTACTTCCTTTATTTCTACTTCAAAATATACCATGTACATCTGGAACTCTAAGAGAAAGTAGACCAGGAGATGATTCTATCATAAAAATAAAGTAAAAAAATAACAACCGCCCCTTTCAGATCTGTCTTTAACCCAGCTGAAAGGGGCGTGAGCTGCCCATTGTCGTGCTCTCCGCTGCCATCCCTCTTTCGGTGACGTTGGTTGGGGCTGCCTCACGGGGATGCTGCGTCTAAGAGTCCCTGGAGTGTTGCGAGGACAGGCTGTGGCTGGCCACTGGCCAGGTCCTGCAGCCGGGAGCCCATCTGCTCCTGGAGGCTCCGGGACAGCCGCTGCGCCACCGTGCGGACGTTCCCACCGTGCCCGGGCAGGACACTGTTCCTGGTCATGTTGCTCAGGAAACACCAGAGGACTGGAAGGACATGGCGCTCCACAGCCTGGGGCTTCTGGGGGTACACGGAGGCCACTAGCGCTGTTGGACAGAAAACGGGGAGACTTACTTGAGGCAGGCACTCTCTCCCTCTCCTGCTGCCCTCTATTGGGATGCCAACTCTATCCCCCCAAAGGTCAGGCAGCCCAGAAGAGCCAACTGGTCCATGAGACACACCAGCTAGGGCTCGGGACATGTTTTGGGGCCTATGAAAATGGCTGGATTTCTTTTAAAATCAAAAGAAAAAAATAGGAAGATATCCAACCTTGTTTGTATTCATGTTTATACCAACCAGTTATAAAATACAATTTTTAACTTGTTTTTTTTTTTTTTTTTTAACGGAGGAACAAGTGTGCAAAGGCCAAAGTGCTCAGGGCCCGTGACGGCCGTCATTGGTCCCCGCAGCCCAGGGGAGAGGACAGAGGCAGACACACTTGGACTGGACTGCAATCTAGCATTCCCTTAACCCACGTCCCCACCTACATGAGTTCATACGAACAGAGAAAACCCGTACCAGGGAGAAAAGTCAACACTCTTTCAAATGAAGCATTCTGAGAAATAAAGCAGCCGGCAGGAGACAAGACCAGTGTGGCCTCCCCAGTGTCTGGATGCCAAGCCCCACAACGAGACCAGCAGTAATGTGGGAAGCATAAATGTGCTTTGTCAACCATCAAACTCTGCACAGACCCTCGATTCAGTGATGAACCCCTCACCTCTGGTTCTTCCAGGCCCTCTACCTTCTTTAATCCCCAGAAGACCCACACGCAGGCTACCCCTGCAAGCAAGCCTTCCATCGCAGAGTAAATGCCGGGGTCAAAGCCACCTCAAGAGTGACCCCAAGTCGTTTCCCAGGGGCCACTCCAGCCTTCAGCCATGCTAACAATGCTTGCTCTGTACACTGAGCACCGTCTGCCTATCCTCCTGCCGAAGAAGAGCTGGTGAGAGCAAACGACCTTTACTTGTTGATGGAGCAAAGGAACTAGAAGGTTCCCTGGGCCAACATGCACCCAGGAAGCTAACTCTGCCGGAGTCCCAAGTCTGGGGCTCAGAGCTTTGCAGCGTGACTCCACTGTCCTCACAGCGCCTCGAGAAGCAGGACACCGGTCCATCTGGCAGAGGGGGCAGCCAGTGCTCAGAGGTCAAGGAGCTTGCCCCAGACCACACAGCTAACAAGGGCTAAGGCCAAGCCTGCCTCGACCCCAGGGCTCACGCTCTGCCCCCCTCGCTGCCCTCAAGCCTCCAGGGGTTCCCCATGTCAGACGCTGGTGTGGAGTTTTACTTTTAGCGAAACCTCCAATGTGTCCTTCCTTCATCAGCATAACATCCTCCAACGCCCCCCGGATGCTTCCCACTGGGCCCCTCGGACTCTAGGGCCAGGCTGGGACAACAGGGGGCCGGAGAAGACCAGCAGCCCCTCAGCGAAGCCTGCACTGGAGCAGCGTCCTTGCCCGCAGAATGTGCACGCTGGCTTTTAAGCCACACCCTCAGGGTTCCTGCACCCCACACCGTGGGGCCTCTCGGGGGCTCCCCAATGTCACCGAACCCTCAGAAGTAAAGGTGGCCCTTGTTCCCGGGGAAGACAGGTTGGCACCCGGGGAGTCAGCCCAGCCTTGATGGCTGGGGAGCCACTTCATAACTCAGGGCAGAGTTGGGAGCTGCGGGAAACGCTGAAGCTGGAGGAGGGCTACGTACCAGGAAAGCCAGCAGGGTGCCCCAAGGGCTGGGGTAGGAGGTGAGGAGGAGCCAGGGATATGGGGGGCTGGGGCGGAGGCGGTGCCGGCCAGAGGGAACAAAAGAAAACCAGCAATCCTGATAAGCCGCCTACCGTGAACAGCTATAACTCAAAGCCTTCCTAAACCTCCACGGGATCTCAGCGGCAAACCAAGGGGAGAACTATCCCAAGAACCAGGCCCAGGCAGGGCTCCCCCGTGCCCACCAAAGGGTGAGGGTTTCACCTGCCCCAACCTGCCCCACCTCATCGCCCCCATGCCCAGCACGCTGCCCTGCCACCGGAACGCCCCCCTCCCGGCAGCCAGGCGATCACACGCAGTCAGGCCCGCGGTTCCCCGGGGCTGGGAGCCGAGGTCACCTGGCTGACAGCGGTGGGCTTCTCAAATTAGCAGAGGCGGATGAGGGCTCTTCTGGGAGTCCTCATGAGGAGGAAAACCCCATTAAATTGGAGCTTACAAGGCAGCTGAGGTAATTAGCAAACGATTTACTCCGGTTAAGCTGCGCTATTATTAGTGCACACCTTGTGTCAATTGAAATGTTCTTCTCGACTCCTGGCTGACACTGACTCACCGGGAGAGCTACGGAGAAACTCTTGCCTTTGAGGTCTCTTGGAAACAGGTGGAAAATTCTTACATTCACATGGATAATCTAAAGCATGGTACCCATCCACCTCTGGGGCCCACACACAACCTGTACGAGGACAGGTAAGGGTTTCACCCAGAGAGTGCGGATTTTGAGCAACAGTAAAGGATTCCTTGTCTGGTGCCCCGGGGTCTCAGTTACGTGGCCTCTGCCCCTCCCCGCTGCTCATGCTCTTCTCACTCTTTCTCTCTTTCAATAAATAAAATCTTTTTTTTTTTTTAAAGGGGATAATCAGAGAACCCACACCCTCCTTATGATGTTGTTGTGAGGATTAAATGACCCAGTGCCTACAGTGGAGGCAGTGGGGAAGGGGCAGAGCCTGGAGGGCCAGGCAGCCAGAGGCCTCGTGGGCCACTCCAAGCAGCCTGGACACAATATTGAAGACAACCCACGCAAGGATTTATGCATGGGGGAGACACCACCTGACTGCCTGTTAGGGGCAGGGGCACTCAGAAGTCTAGAGAACAGAGTCCTGCCTCCTTCCTGGATGGGATCTTCCCAAGAACGGGAGGCAGGAAAGATGAGAAAGCCAGGTTAAGTAACCTGCCCAAGACCAGAGCTCACGTGAGGCAAATGGGTCTGTCCGCCATGAAGCCTGTGTCCTTTCTGTGCCACTCCGCTCAAGGGCCACAGGAGGTTTCAGGCCTGGAATGAAATCACTCAAAACTGCAAACTCAGAGCAGACATCGGCTTGGAGCAAGCTTTCCTCAGCCAAAGGCTGAACAAAGCAGAGCAGACTCGGGCCAGAGCCCCAGCCCTGCACCGCACGGGTCCGGGAGCCTGGCGAAGGGGCCGGGTAGGGCTGGCATCCAGGCTGTGCACTGCTTTGTGGGCTGTGCATGCCCAAGAAAGGGCAGTGCTCGTGCTCACCGTGGGGCTGCTGCTGACCAAGCCCCGCATCCATAAGCCAGGGTCCACCCAGAAGAGCTGAGTTTTTTTCTGATTCACACAAAGGTACCCTATGGGCTAGCCGAAGTCCTGTTTGCAAAGAAGTGCATCCTTGTGGGGCACCTGGGTGGCTCAGGGGGTTGAGCCTCTGCCGTCGGCTCGGGTCGTGATCTCAGGGTCCTGGGATCGAGCCCCGCATCGGGGTCTCTGCTCAGCGGGGAGCCTGCCTCCCCCTCTCTCTCTGCCTGCCTCTCTGCCTACTTGTGATCTCTCTGTGTCAAATAAATAAATAAAATATTTTAAAATTAAAAAAAAAAAAGTGCATCCTCATTTCTTAAAAACTGTTTTGTGTATGTACCAACCGGCCCCATTTTGATCCAAACCAAAGATTATCTTCTGGTAATGTGGGAATTATTTTTTAAAAAGCAGATTAGAGAAAATTTTTTAAAGGCCTGTGAGGATTACTGGATTATTTGGGGGCATCTAAGAGACTGGGTGGTTCAGCTCCATGCCGGGAGGCTGACTAGAAGGCCGGGGCGAGGGGCGCCTGGGTGGCTCGGTGGGTTAAAGCCTCTGCCTTCAGCTCAGGTCATGATCCCAGCGTCCTGGGATCGAGCCCCACATCAGGCTCTCTGCTCTGCAGGGAGCCTGCTTCCCCCTCTCTCTCTGCCTGCCTCTCTGCCTACTTGTGATTTCTGTCTGTCAAATAAATAAGTAAAATCTTAAAAAAAAAAAAAAAAAAAAAGAAGGCCGGGGCGAGGGGCTTCGGGGACGCTCACCGGACAGACGCTCTGTGACATCAAGAACCGCGCGGCCACTCAGGAAGCGCACCCGCCCAGCAAACGCTTGTAGGAGGCAGAGGTTGTCTGGAAGAGAAGGAGGGTGTCAGCGGCCATGATGCGGTGGCCCAAGCGACGGTCCCTACCCACACAGGGAAGGAAGTCCATCATGGAGCTGCGTTAAATTCTCTGGGTCACAGTGGGGTGTCTAGGGACACGTGAGTGGCCCGGGACAGTTGCACTGGCTCCCAAACAGGTTTCACTTACTCCCACAGGTCTGGTTCCTACTGTCTGTCCTTCCTCAAAATTGCTGAGTTTGGGGGCAAAACAGCGCTTGCCCACAGTCCTGGGCAAACCAGGATGGCTGGTCACCCTAACAGCAGCAGAAGCTTCTGGCGGGCTCTGTTTGGGTGGGAGGAGGACGTTCACAGGGGGCATGTGTTAGCTCTCAATAGTTTATATGTATCCTCCCTGTGTGAAAGTTCACCCTCCACATGCCTCAACCCCACGTTTCAGGAGGGTTGGGGGAAAGATGGATTTTTACCCCCTTTTTTTTTAATTGTCACCACACCCCGACCTCCACCAGGCACTCAGACACACCCAGTCCCAGGAGCCAGCTCTCCCTGCTGCCCAGCCTAAGGCCTGGGGACGTCCCCATTCGGATGTTGAAGAAGTGCTTACTAGAGTGAACCAGCGATGGTGAAACCACAGGCAACTAGGGTGGAGAAAGTTTGGGGCATGATGAAGCCCCCTGGCATTCTTGGATTTTATTTCTAAAGCCAACCCCAGCAGGATCCCATAGATGCTGAACTTGGGAAGGACTCCTTCTTCCCCGTTCTGGCTGACGTCTCCTAGTTTCTCAAACGATTGCACTTGAAGTCCCGCGTTCCTCACAGAGACATACTAGGTGAGGAAAGCAGCCCTTTACCTGGGGAAGGCAGGCTCACTCAGAGGATACCCACCCAGCTCCCGACGCTGCCACAGCCGTCCCCGCACAACTCCGTAGGAGCGCGTTCAAATAATAAAACCACTTTTCAGGGATGTGGCCGCAGGGCCTGCCCGCACCTGTCATGGAGGTCTGTGTGGGCGTTACCACAGGTGCCCCCCAGAAAGTGTGTCCTAGGGCCCCAGGGGCTGACCCACTCAAGGCCAGATGTCTCTCAGCAGGAGACAGAGATTAGAGACCTACCCGAGGAAGTATTTCCAGGCAAATTCCCCCTTCTAAAGATCCCTCAAATATCTCAGCATCCCCCTGGATATGCAATTAAGCTTCCCTTTTCCTGCCAGGCAACAATTCTAGCTAAGAGCTCATCCCTGCTTCCCTTGCTCTCCTCCTGAGAGCTGTAAGGGGCGCAGAGGAGAAAAATATCCCCGTGTACCCCACATACATCCCTGCTGCTTGCAAAAGTGCCATCCACAGGGAGCTACAGGGTGGCTCAGTTGGTTAAGTGTCTGCCTTCGGCTCAGGTCATGATCTCAGGGTCCTGGGATCAAGCCCCGCGTCGGGCTCCCTGCTCACCAATGAGTCTGTTTCTTCCTCTCCCTCTGCCCCTCTGCCTGCTTATCCTCTCTCCCTCTCTCTCTCAAAAAAAAAAAAAAAGAAAAAGAAAAAGAAAAAAAAAGAAAGAAAGAAAAGAAAAAAAGCATCATCCATAAGTTAGGCAACAGATTTTAAAATAATTTGTTCTGGGAAAGAAAAGGGAGGCCAGACTCTAGAATATTACAGTCAGCAGGAAGTGGTCTCAGGGTGCCTTGGTAAATCTGTAATTATGTAAGAATAGGTTTTTACATCAACATCACCTGCATTATTTTTTCCAGGTGCTTCTATTTGTCCCACGCCCATCATTAGCCACAAGCTCACCCCTGAGGACAAGGACCTCTGCCTCCTTGCTTTCCCCAACAACACTCGGTCCAGGACATTTTCTGGACACAGCCGGATCTCCAGCCTCCTGGTGGCTGATGTGGCCTCGCAGAGCCAGAGAGAAGTGGAGAATTTGGGGGCTAATTGAAAATGCACATCCAGCAGACATCTGTGCCAGACCGTGCTCCCATGTGCCTGGCACACAACAGGTGCTCAATAAATGCTCCAGGACTATAGGGAGTGTTAAAGCAGAGACATTAAGCATGCCCGAGCTGGTTTATAAACCCCAGAGCTCCACGCCCCAAGTTACTGGCCTCTCTCCCTCTGCCTGCTTCTGCAGTGATGGCTTGCTTCCAGGTCACACCCAGGTTTAATAGGCGGCGGGAAAGCATACGGTGAGGGGTGTGGGCTCTGGGTCTGGGTTGCCTGGACTGAATCCTTGGCTCTTCCATATTTCTCTGTGTTGACATGGGACAAAACCTCCTCTACCTCTGTTTACCCATCTAAAAAAGCTGCGAATACTCGCATCTTCCTCCTAGAGCTGCTCTCATGCTATGATGCTTAGGATAGTGCCCTGAGTGTATAATTACTATGTAAGTATCAGTTACTGTTGCCGCCGTTTACTATTATTTCCCCAAAACGCTCCAAAAGCCCAGCAACCTGAATGGTGGAAAGACCATTAAGAGGCACCTACCGCATGGAGCACTGGGTGTGGCACATAAACAATGAATCTTGGAACACCGAAAAAATAAAAAATTTCTTTAAAGGGGGCTGAAATATAACTTCAGAAACCTTAAAAATCCATGCTATGTTAGCCCAGCTTTTTCATGGGCTCCTCTTCTTCGCCACAAGGAAACCAGAGCTGGCCTTGGTGCTGCCCACACACAAGGGCAAGCAAAGCCATGAGACCTAGGGAAAATAGCCATGGCTGGCAGGCCACACACCCTGTCTTCCCTGAGCCTTGCCTTCCCTCTCTGCAAGGGGGGAGAGATCTACAGGGCCTCCCACCTGCCCCATGCAGCCAAGCCCTACAGCCACCAGGCCACGTCATCCTCAGGCTCGTGGGAAGCCAGAGAAGAAGAACTGTTTTAAAAGCATAAAAAGTATGGTAGCACGATAGTGATAGCAAAGAAACTGGGGTCCAAGTGGACCCCTGGCAAAAAGCACAGGACTCTGACTCTGTCACATAGTCGCAAAAAGTAGGTCCACTCATTGCAGGAGAAGTAGAAACGATCTTTTTAAACAGAAAAGTGCAAACTAAGGCCTAGGCACGGGGCAGAGCTGTTCAAAGTGACTCAAGTGTGTAATCATATGTAAATGCTTGCGCTCTGCTTTTTTTATAAGCAGGATGCAAATTTAAACGTGTGATATCATCGTGACTCGACACAAATAGGCACAGAAAAAAATATCAGAAATGAAAAGTGCCAAACGTTAATAATGGTCTCTTCCAGAAGTTGAGACTGAAGAGGGCCTTTCAAATTTCTCCTTCCCAGTGCCTTGTATGTTCCATCTTCTCAATAATGAACAAGTATGACTTTTACGTGGTGGAAAGCAAACTTTATATTTCTAAGCTAAGTAGGAAGTCTGCATGGTAGCATGAAAAACTGGTGAGTTAAATGAAAGAAGCAAAGTCTAAATTGTATTTACATTCCAATCTTTAAACAGGGAAATGTGTACACATGTAGACAAGAAAGAAAAGAGAGATTTTTAAGCAGCTGGTACACTAGAGGGGCATCATGGATGAATTTCGAAATTCCCTGAACAATACCATGCTGGTCATATGATTTGTATAAAGTAATGAATTTAGAGTCAGCAGAGCAAATTAGCAAAAGGAGATCTGAAGCTGCCCATTTCTGAGCTTATCTGCTCTCTCCAGCCCTGGCGGGGGGCTGTGCTAAATTAAGAGAACTCCTTTTGATGCTTAGTCTGACCAGTATGGGGTGGGCTGTCAGCAGCCGGATGTTTTAATTAGTGACGTTTCTTCTGTAGCTAATCTGGTAACAGGGCCCAAAGACAGAACCAGCCAGTCTGCTCAGGAAATGCCTTGGTCCCCAGAATAACGCCCCTGAAATCAGAAGATCTTGCTGCTGAGTAGAAAGGATGCCCCTCCCGGCCCCTTTCTGGAGAGGCTCCCAAGCAGGCAGAAATGACGGGCAGAGGTCAGGGAGCAAGGTACCCACATATCTCCTTCTTTACCATGTCCCAAAAATGGGACATGGGCAGAAATCCCCACCTGCTCTGTGGACCGTGACACCACCTGCCCCATACACCCTCGGGAAGACCAAGGAACTAGAAGAGATGGGGTGGCTGATGAGTCATTTTATCCAGAATCAGGAGGGACCTTAAGAGGTTGCCTAGAAAGCCAACCTCATGATTTGGCTGTGCCATCTGGACTTTGTGCCAGAAGTTGGACTACCCTGGCTGTGTTCTTGATCCCCATAGTCCCCGTTGAGTGGGGAACAAACCAAAGCATGCTGAGCCATTCCTTTGTGACTCTCCACATTGAAGATTTCACAGCTTTTCATGGCTCCTTTCCAGTCTGGAGCCTGGAATCCCTTGAGGCGGATGACACTAGGCTTGAGAGAAACTCCCTCTGCTCAAAGAGCTCCAAGCCACTTCCAGGAGGGGCCTCAGGAGGCTGAGGGTAGACTGGAGCCACTAGGCTCCTTTTGGGTGAAATGGGAAGAAAGATTTACACCCCTTCTCTTCTGCCACTGCTGCCCCAGTCTCTGCGTCTACCACCCGATCCCCTGGGACAGTGGGAAGTTTAGTGACTTACACCTATTTCTCCTTCTGCACGTCAGACTCAGACCATTCCAGGCAGATGAGAACCATTCCCAGAGAGAGCTTGATTCTACCCTAGGTACTCCCTGGCACTGATGAATTCTTCCTGGCAATCTAAACCCCTCCACTTCTGCCCTTCATGGATACAGAAACGAGCAAGTCACTTCATAGCTAAAAACACTTCCAGGGGCACCCGGGTGGCTCAGTCAGCTAAGCGTCTGCCTTTGGCTCAGGTCATGATCCCAGGGTCCTAGGAGCTCCCTGGTCCCTGGGGCTCCTGCTCAGTGGGGAGTCTGCTTCTCCCTCTCCCTCTGCCATCCCCCCCCATACACTCATGCTCTTGCTTGCAAATAAATAAATAAGATCTTAAGGAAGAAAAAAAAAACTTCCAAAACCCAGGTGGCTCATTGGGCGGAGTGGGTATGGCTCAGAGCACAGCCACATGGCCCCAAGAGCCCACTGCTACACCTGCTCAAAATGACCAAGAGCCAAGACCCTGTGCTTTACCCTCTGGGCCCCACAGGCGCTTTTTGCCAGGGGTTTACTGGGCTCCCTCCAACTCTTTGAGGCCAACAACATTCCACTGCAGCCTAATACTGACCTAAGGATTAGAGAGGAAAACAGTGCCCCTCATGCCTGCCTCCATTCTCCCCACATCAGATCCTCTGGCTGATGGGCCAGAGGGGGCATCGTCAGCCATTTCCAAGGAGATCCTGTCCCAGGAGGAAAGGACAAATCAAGGCATCTTCCTGGAAGCCACAGCCTAACTCAAGGTGTGGACAGATCCCAAAAGCAGACTAGACCCAGACCCCCTTTCCAGGGCGGCCAGCCCAGGTGGGTACAGCAGGGCCCAGGAAGAGAAGGCCCGAGTCCTGTGACAATGTGAGACACCAGATTCTGCAGCCCAAAACTCCAGAGCTCCAGTGTGCTCTAAGAGGGTGGCCCAGTGGCAAAAAGTGGAAACCCTAACACCCGGAGAAGGAAGGGTTAAAAGTGCCTCGCCCCAACAAGGGCGCTTAGCCTCTTCAAACAGCTAAAGCCTGTTTTGCTTGGTGCAGGTTTTCCCAATAAATCCAGGGCCTGCAATGATTTACCAAGAGCCTTGGTTATTGGCAACAGCAATCTCACTTACCCAGAGCAGCACTGAGAACAAGCCGTAATTTAAAGCTGGATTTATATTGTTTGTTCTACAGCAACAAACTCAGCAAATCATAAATTCCCTTTGAGATGAAGAGAGGAAATTGACAGTATTTATGAACTCGAAAGGCAGAGAAGGGCCTGACCAGGCCTTTGATTTGTAACTGAAACTGCTTCTGGAAGCTTCAGCCAAGGACACAGCTGCCATCCAGCCCCAGGGAGCTGGGTTCCCGCAGGGCGTGGGCGCTGGGAGGGGAGGGATGCCTGGCAAGGTTCGCAGCCTCACCATGGGGATGCTCTGTGGGTCCTAAAGGCAGGACGTGGCTCTGTGCTCATCGGGACATATGGCAACAAGGCCAACACGGGCGGTTCTCAGATCGTGAGCTTCCTTACATCGAGGCGAGGGTGGTTTGTGAAAACCCAGGGTCACTTTGGTCTGGACACGACTGCTCATGTGCTATGTCCCACACGCACCTGCACTTCGGCCTGTGTCCTAGACATACCAAGTATCACCTTCTGAGCAGCTAAGAAAGAAATGAACAGAAGTAGATGCTCCCAAATCCCACCTAATAATGTCGGAGAACCAAGATGTGTTAGTGCGAAGCACACAGGATCTGAGAAGCTCTCACCGTCCCTCACGTCTCCCCCCGCCCAGCTCACTCCTTTTTCCCTTTTCATTCCACCCCCAACCCTCACTCCTTCCTCCTCACCCAGATTCCTCCCACCCGAGCCCTGGCCCCAAATAGTCTTCCTCAAAGACAACTCTCATCTGTTCCACGCTCAAAAGCCAATGGGATCCCAGCCTGATCCCTGTACCAGACATTCAAGGTGACCCACCTGCCTGTCCACTCTGTCCTCTCCAGCAGGCTTGCTCTGCTGTCTCACCGCCATCCTGCCTCGTCCTCACAGAAGCCACCCCACTACTATCATCCCTACATCTAAAAACACTGCCGGCGACACCTCCAGCTTCTTCCCGGAAATCTGCACTTATTTTTCCTTCAGTGCTCGGTTGGCTCCATCACTCTGAGACTGTGTGACCCTGGGGAAGTCATTTCTGTCACATGTACTATGAGGAGGGAAGACGAGATCATCTACATGTCTCCTCCATGCTGACATCTAGGACACTTGGGGGGATGTGACATGGGAAAGCCTGCCAGCCAGGTCCTGGGCTGCCCACCCATGTCCTACGTAGACTTCAGGGAAACATTTGGCCTGAGAGCCCCCCAGTGCCTATCTGCACTCCGCTGATTCCCAGCGGGAAGGGTGAGCTCAGGGAGCGAGGCTGCTCCTACCAGAGCCAAGCAGGGCTAAGGCGGGAGGCTCACCCAGATTCTCAATCATGGCGTCCAGCGCGGTCACCGCGGCGGCATAAATCCCCGAGTTCTTGGAGTTGAGGTTGTCTGCAACAGCAACGATGATGGAGAGCAGCATGGGGTGTAAGCTTTCTTTGAGGAGGGGGATCATCTTGGCAAGGGACTCCAGGGCCCACTGGTTCACTTTCTTGTTGGAATCCTGAAGCCTTGGGGTGAAAGCATCAAAGACCTATTGAGGGAACAGAAACCAAGAGCCCGTGGGAACCCAGGCTGGGCAGGAAGCCCACGACCCCACCAGCCACCCTCGGCAGGGATTCCTCCTGCCTCCCTGACAGGGTCATCCAGCCTGTGCCAGAACATCCTCAGCGATGAGGAGCTCACCTCCTCAAAAGGGGAGGAGGGCAAGAGGGGAAGAACCACCACGTACTGAGCACTCATTGCGTCGAAGCCTCTAGAAAATCTCGTTAGGGGTTCCCTGCACTCTCGTGGAATGATCTTAATCTGTGAGGCATGTGTTCCCATCCCCAGTTTACCATTCAAAACAAAGCAAAAACTGAGGCAGAAAGAGGGTAAGTGATTTGCCCCGGATTACACAGCTTAGTAGGGAACTTGGAAGGACGCCCCGGTCTGCTGACTTCAGGCCCGTGTCCGAACTACTGTGCTACATGGCTTAACAATCTGCAGTCTCGATCCTGAAAGAAGCAAGCATCTGGCCAGGCTCCCAGCCCACCTGCCCAGCCATCCTGGCCCCATCGCCTGGCAACCACGTACTCCACTGCCCAGCACATCATGAGCCTGGCTGGATCAGGAGCAGCCGTCAGCTGTGGCATCCTCTACCTCTACCCTCCTTGCCACAACTGTGCTGAAGGGATGAGAAACACCCAAGACGTCTCTGGGTGATCCCAGGTGCCTGGCAGGAGGCGGGGCCTTTGCCCCCTCGGCTGCTTCCAGGCAATCTCATGGCGTTACCAAGGCAACTGGATAGCCGGTGCACCTGGAGGCATCTGGCACCATGTCCCACTCTGTTCTGAGTTTTCCAGATTGAAGCTGCACCCCCAGGAGAGAGAAAGGGCAGCGCTCACCTGGACCAGGTTGGCGATGATGAGCTCCGGCGTGGCCTTGCAGTGCTCGAGAAGCCGTCCCACGCCTTCCATCCGAGACTGGTACTCTTTGGCCTCCAGCAGCCGCGTCAGCTCCCGAAGCTTCTCCGCCACCTGGAGGCCACCACGCACAGAGGAGCGTAGCCCCGCCAGCCGCAGGCCGTTGGAGCTGAGCCTGTGGGGAAAGGACTTCTGACCCGGGCAGACCCAGAGGATGTCTGTGCCTCTTGTCCCATGCTCCTCCCACAGACAGGTGAGACCGAGACAAGAGTGTCACCTGCAGCTTGGCCCACCCCCAGCTTCTCCACCTGCTGCTTGAGGACACCAGCCCTGGAACTCTGGAAATCCCCTTTCCTCCGGGGACAATAAGGTTGCCCAGAGCCCTGTCCTTTTGTCAGGGGACAGGGCTCTCTCTTCCTGCCTTTTTTCTCTTTTCAGAAAACACATGAAGGTGGCGGGGTGAGGGGGGGCGGCGGCTGGTGTGGGAGTGAGAAGTGGGAGTGCACCGAAGGGTGACCACACATTTAAGCTAAGAATGAGGGAAGATCTCACCACATGCCTTTATCCTGATCCCCGGTTGCCTCTGCCTATTCATACTTCTCCAGGGACCGGGGCAAGGTTACGCCCTGTTCTCTCCCACTGAGAGCCCATGTCTACTGCAACCTCTGGCCCAGTCCAGCCAGCAAGAGAGCCATTCCATAATGGACTCCTACCCCCCACACCCAGCTCAGAACCTGGCTCTTCGAGCACATGGCCTACATGGCAAGTCCCCTCTGACAGAGCCCAACATCAACCATGCTGTCATTCATGCCTCCAGTCCATGCGGCGTGCCCGCTGAGTGCCAGGGGCTGTCATGGGCACTAAGGACAGTGCGATGAGAGACATGTTCTTTGCCTTAAGGCGCTCTCAGACCAACGGAGGCAGGTAAGCCCAGGGGGCTGACGGAGGACTGAAGAACAGAGCACAGAGTGTCAGAGACAGCCTCTGGGGGAAGGTGACAGTGATGTGAGTCTTGTGGAATCCTGTAGAATAAATAGGCATGTTCTGGGTGCAGGCGGTGTAGAATAAGCAAAGGGAGACCGTGTGGGGGTGAGAGCAGGAAGCTAACCTCAAGCAGGTGGTCGGGGCTTCCCTGGGCACCTGCTAAGGTGTTCAGAGGGGTCCTCCCTGAGCACCAGAGAAGAATTTTGAGTTTCAGGAACATCAGTGACCAGGGAGGTTCTGCTTGGTTTCTGCTCCTCCCAGCACCCACCCTCCAGCCTCTCTGCCCATTCCCTCGCGTCTGTCTTTGTCCCAACTCTGCCTCTAAATTCACCCCAGGCCGCACTGATGGCCACAGGATGTGTGTGCAGCTCCAAGTGGACAGAGAAGCGCTGAGCTCGGGCAGGGAGCCTGGCCAGCAACGTGCCCGCACTGACCAACGGCATTGCTCCCACTCCGCAGGGACTGCAGAAACCAGCCTCTGCTGGCAAGTGCTTCCCAACTCAGGATTTGGTCTCCCTGAGATTGGGTGGGGGAACACCTCTTACAAATTCACCCATGAGTGCTGCAGACCCAACTAGGTCTCCGCCGTAGCCCAGACCCACAGAGACTCCCAGAGCCACCCCTGGCCCAGGGCCAGCAGGCCACCTCTGTCGGCAGCCTTGGATGGGGAGCCCCAGAGAGACAAGAGCAGCCATACCCGTCCTCGCCAGGCAGCCCGTTCTCACTCAGCACCAGACTCCTCGACACCTTGCGGCCCTTGGCAGATGGAAGTCCGTCACTATCTTCTAGTCCCTGGAGAAAGGCACATGGAACATGAGCCACAGGGGTGGCCCTCTGGGGAACTGCCGGCCACCCCAGGCTAGACCACAGCGAGAGCTTCTAAGGGCACAAATGAGCATTCCAGACCACTGGTAGTCACGGCAGGCGTCAAGATCCCCCATTTAACGGGAGACAGTGTGGACGCCCAGGATGGCTCAAGGCACAATGGCAGAGAGGGGCAGAGCCAGGTCCAAGCACAGGGGAAGGAAATCACCCTCATCCCACCTGGCAGGGGTCGTGGGTGAAATGGAATCTCTGGAATGCACAGCCCACTCCCCTGAGCTCCCCCACACCCTCCACCCCCACCCCTACCTGCTCAAGCCACCAACTCACCTGCTGCTTAATAGCCGCCATGACCTTCCGTAGGTCGTGAGACGGGAGGCTCTGCTTCAGAAAGGCGTCAAACTTCGTATTCGACATCAAGATATTCACCATCTTGCGGCCATAAAACCTACCACAGGAGAAAGAGAGGGATGAAGAAGCAGCCATAGAAATGCATCATAAATTCGCTTTACAGATTTACAGAGATTTTGTAATTGTAGTAAAAGAGTTTTTTAATACTTTTTCTAGTTAAGACAATAATTGCTAATTAAGACAGTTAAAAACTAGATTCATAAAGGAATAGACATCATCTGTAACCCCATTACCAAGAGAAAACTACTATTAATCTTTACATATTTTCTTGTAGCCTTTTTGATGCATAACATTTTTTGATGCATAAACATTTTTGTTGATACCAGAATGTACATATCACTTGCCTCTGGCTTTTTTTCACTTCATCATTCATCATCTTCCCATGTCATCCTTTTTAGTGGATTTATTCCATTGGATGACTATACCAAGATGTACTTAACTTCTTCTAATATGGGGCATCTAGGAGTCTGAGGAAGGGTGCAAGGGGGCAGTATGGAAGAGAGTGGTCAGCTCTACATAACAAACAGCGGTGGTTGGGGGAGGAAATCAAAGAGGGCTTCATAGAAGAGGTGACCCTTACATTGGGACTCGAAAGAGGAGTAGGAGTTCCCATGTGGGATGGGATCAGGGAGAAAGGGGGTGGAGGTGTGGGTCATTCCAGGGTCTGCAAGACAATCAGACACGTTAGCAGGTGTGTGGTTGGAAAACAGCAGGCAGGGCCTGGATGCAAGAGAGGAAAGGGAGAAGGTATGACCCAATTTCTAGAAACGTGAAGGAGCTGGGCTTTAACGTGCAGATAGTGGGAAGCTGCAGAATGACCAGATTCGCACTTGAGAGAAAATGTCTCTGACAGCAGGTGAGGGGCCAGGAGACCTGCTAAGATGACACCATGATAGTCCGGACAAGAGATGATGAAGTCCTGAAATCAGGCTATAGAGTGGGAGGAAGAACAGGAGGTCAGACTCAGGACCTACTAAGTGGAAAGTGGAAAGTGCAGGGCTTGGTAGCTGATTGGAGTGGAGCAAGAAACATCTATCTATGTCATATTTCCCTCAACCCAAGACTCCATTGATTATAAAATGCACCATTGATTTATTTTCCCCTGAGGAAAAACAAAAATAGAAAGCACTGACAATTTCCACTGCATTCAACGACACTGCCCCATTGGGAAGGCAACACTTTCGTGTATCATCTCAGAAACAGAGATAACGTTACTCGTGGGCAGTGCCCCTCCTTCCTTAGGCTGGCTAAACTACTTGGTGGCTGCCCGGTAACGAAGTGTGGAATTTTGGTAGTTCCGTCCGTGACTGTTTGCATTAATATCTAATTTATGTCCCATCACTCTAGTTCCGCGCCTCTTCTCATACACTATAACTTTTCATTTCAATGCCGAAGAATAGCGTAATATTTCTGAGGCATTTTAGGGAGCAATTAAACTCAACAAGTCCCCACAGAGCAACCACGGTGACTTCTTAAAATAAATAGAAAAGGCTAACAAGCAAAGAAAGGCTCCTAGTTTAGTTTCTACGATGCAAACTGCAATTCGAAGGTTTACGCTATAAGCAATAACGACCGAGTTTGAGAATGTGCAGAGAGTAAAACCCAAATCAAAATTGCTGCATGGCCAGCAGCCACTGTGAGACGCCTCTGATTGTAAGATATTAAAACGTGGGGGGAATTGTGTGTCTTAGAATCAACGAAGTATGAAGGTCCCTGCTCTGCATCGTAGATGACTCAGTAAATAACAGTGACTTTTAACAGCGGAAGGAACACAGCCAGAGAAACAGGCTTGGGGAGAAGGCAGTGGGTTCATTTAGGGAAACTCTGCACCAAAGATGACCGTGGGACATCTGACAGCAGGGACGGGTCCTCCAGAGACCTTAGAGGAGAAGCACTGATGCTCAGAGAAGGGGTAGGCTGGAGGGAGACCCTACAGAAGCATCAGAGTTGCCGTGGCCGGGGCCACGGAAGTGGTAACTGTACTCAGGGCAATTTGTAAGAGGAGGACAAGAATGAAGACAGTCCTGTGGCCATCTACATCCAGAGGGCGGGCAGGCAGAGAGGTGGCTACAGAGAAAGAGAGGAACTAGGGACTGCAGGGCCACGGATACCGGAAGCACAGGTGCCAAGAAGGAAAGTAGAGTGTCGTCAACACCAGCAACGTGACAGGTCAGACTGGAGGGGGACACTCCAGCTGGAGAGACAGTAGATCTCGATGTCCATTCCCCTCTCAACAACTACAAAGAAATCAAGCAGGACCTTCTAGTTCCCCACCAATGCTCCTCATTTCAGTAAATGACACTGTCATTTACCCAATTGTTCAGTTTAAAAGCCGAAGCATCATCTTTGATTTCTCTTTGAAAGCCTCACCACCCACATCCTGTTGGCTTTGCCTTCAGAAGACACCCCAGTCCAGCTCTCCCCTCCCCTCTGCTAGCCTCCAGCACCCCTGGCAGCGATGGGGGAGTCGCCATCTGTCTGGTGTCCCTCCTCCCTCCTGGCCCCCTCCCTGACTATCAGTACACTAATGAGCTGCCAGAAAGATTTTTTTTTTTTTTTAAATCAAGAAGGCAGCAAACATTCAAAGACACACAAACTCTAGGGGCACCTGGGTGGCTCAGTCATTAAACATCTGCCTTCAGCTCAGGTCATGATCCTGGGGTCCTGGAATCAAGCCCCACACTGGGCTCCCTGGGCTGTGGGAAGCCACTTCTCCCTCTCCCACTCCCACTCCTGCTGCTTGTATTTCCTCTCTAGCTGTCTCTGTCTGCCAAATGAATAAATAAATAAAAATCTTTAAAAAAGAAAAGAAAAGAAAAAAAGACACACAAACTCTAGTAACCAGGGGGGAGCAGCACTCAGAAATAATAATGATTTGGCACTTTTACCCGTTGGATCAATAAAAATCAGAACTCCTGACACTGCAAGGCCGTGCAGGTTCAGGCCCTGGCCCGGCAGGAGGGTGGTTGGAGGGATGCGGTTAGCTCAAGAGTTCCCCACGATGCTCAGGCCACTTAGTAGGACACAGGCCCCTGACCTCAGTCTTGCCCCGAAGAATACACCCAGACATTCTTCCTGGGCTCTGCCAGGGAACACATGTGTGAGCACAACCGCCGTGGGAGAGCGCGCCCGGGCCGGTGTGGAAGCCTGGCAGGAGGGGGATATGCCCAGGAACTGAGGGGTGTAACTGACTGGCCCCAACCCTAGCTTTCCAAGACTGTTGACCAGGTTCCAGCACTCGCCTGCTTCACGCTGTCGAACATCTCCTCGCACTCCTACTGAATGAAGATCCTCTGGTGGCTTCTGGTCACACCCCAGCCAAATCCTCCCTCCTGATGTCGGCCCAAGGGGCCCTGCCCGGCCGAGCCCTGCCCTGTCCCACTCATCGCCTGTCTGCTCTGCCGCCCTCGCCAGGCGCCATGCAGCCCCACCTTCCTCCTCCCAGAGCCCTGAGCATACTCTCATCCAGGGGAGCCTTTGTCCATCTCCTTTGCTGGGACCCCCGCACCCCAGACCCCCAGTGAGCTGGCTCCTGCTGGCCCTCCTGTTCTCAACTCCAATGTCACTCTTCCAGAGGATCTGCCCCGACGCTCAATCACAGTCGCTGTCACCCCATTCTTCACCGTGGTGCTTTTCTCTCTAAGAGACCCCTTATCTGTCTCTGAAATGATCCTAATAATTTATTTGTTTATTATCTGTCCACCCCCCCCTAGGGTAGCAGAGGCCTAATCCTCTTATTCCCTGCACTGCCCGTAATAATGAAGCGTGGTCAGCTCACTACCCTTGAAAAGACTGAATGGCCTTTCAGAGGATGGAGCTGGGGTGGGTCAGGAACCAACTGAGAGCAGCGGCAACAGAGGGAGAACCAGAGGCGGGCAGCGTTGGCCATTCCTCTAGGCCTGGCTATGCCGGCGGAGAGAGATGGATGGTGGCCATAAGGGAAGGACACAGCTGTGGTCCGTCTGATTGTCCCTCCCATGGCCACGCCAAGCTGGGCGGGCCAGGGCCCTTGGGGGTGGCTGGTCGCCTTACATGCCCTGGGCTGGCAGGTGGAGCCCCCGGACCCCTGCGCCCGCATCACCTGGTGTCCTGGTTGGAGTCCTGGGCCAGCCTCACCAGGTTGTGGACCAGCATCTCCGTGCTGTCCCTGGTGCCAGAGAGAAGCTTCTCGGCGCCTATCTGCTCCAGGACGGTTGAGAGGTGCTCGGCAGTGCATTTCCGGACTAAGGGGTTTCGGTGGCTGAAAAAAAAAAAAATGTAATCTCAGTCAAGGGACTGGCTCAGACCAGGAATTGTGGAATCGCCATGCCATGATGGACTCCAAAATCTCTCATGGGGCCACAGGGGATCTTCTAAGAAAGAGCAGTCACGTCCTGATCACAGAACCCAGGATGACAATGTAAGGATGGGAGAAGGAAGAAGGAGCGCCTACAGCCTCGTGGTGCTCGGCACACACACAGGTGTTCACTACCTCTGGGCCTTCCTGAGCCCATGTTTGCCTTCCCCAACTTTTCTCCACCCAGAAAGATCCTACCCAACCCGTGTCTCCTTCTCTGCCCTCCCCAGGCCCCCAGCAGAATGTTACCTGGGGCTAATGCTGTCCTGGTCCCCTGAGAAATACAGGTGCGCCCTTGGGGCTCCCCGGCAGGCAAGGAGCTCCCGGGGAGCTGGTGCCAAGCTTCCTTCCCTACCCCGTGGAATCCTGTGCCCCGCTGGTGCCAGGCACAAGCCCACACTTAGTGGGAGCTAACTGCACATTTGTTGAAGTGAACTGAGATAGGAAGGAGAGACAGGGGATCCATGGGTGATCTGGTAACCCTAACAGGAAGAACCTGAAATCTTATAAGAGAAACCCATCAGAATGTCACTTGTTTCTTTTTCACCCCTTTCAAACGGCCTGTGTGGCCACAGTTCATTAGACACCTGACCCTGCTTCTTGCCTCAGTTTCTAACAAGTTGCCTCAGCTTGTAACGAGCATAGCCTCGGAGCCAGACGCCCAGCTAAACACCCCCATCTGCCAGCTGTTTGACCCCACACACCACTGTTAGCATCATTTTTGCAGGTGAGGAAGCTGAGTAAAGGGGGGAATCCAGCAAAAAAGTACAATTAATTTCTCCCCCAGTTAGTGGCAGCCACCGTGAGCGGTCCATAAATGTTACAGTAAAGGCAGGCACAGTTCTGAGTGCCCTTTCATGAAGCAATTCATTTACTCCTCACACTTGGAGGAGGTATGCACCCTTATCGTTCCCATTTTACAGATGATGAAACTGAGCCCAGAGTTCAGTAACAATCCAGGATGTGAACCCAGGCCACGTGACTCCGGAGCCCGTCACCCTTCCCACCAGGCTGCAGGGCAGCTAGCGAAGGCTGGCCAGCTGCTGCCACACACCCTGGGGTCTTTTCCAGAAGCCTCCTGCATCTGTGTCACGACTGCCTCTGGGGCTGAGAGTGGTGTGGCCCCGTGGGATAAAGGCTTTGGGAAATGGTTTTGGTTTTCCTTTAAGTTTGGGTTTTTCGATAAGGTGAAAGCAAATCTGGCCGCAGAAAGGCTCCCTCGGTAGGCCAACACCTTCCTCCTCCCCAGAAAAAGGCCAAGAGGTGTGAGGTAGAGCGAGATTGTGGGCCTTGCTCTGCTCACAATCTTGATTTCATCAGAAAGAACGCCCGTCGCCTGGGAGAGGCACGCAGGCCACAGGCAGGCTCTCAGCCCCGTCTCCAGGGATGTCACCACAGACGCTCTGAACTCCCCAGCCTTGAACAGAACACAGCAGCTCTCCCCTTGCGGCTGAGGCTCAGGGCTGCCCGGAGCTCGCCTCCTTATCCCCAACCCGACTCAAGAAAGGTGGGAGAGAAGCGCACCAGGAAGCAGGGGTCTTCCTCCCGCCAGCCACATGTGTGAGGACCCGCCCCATTTGCCTGCTCCTCTCCCAGTCCCAGACCTCTCCCCACGCCTTTCCTTCCCAACCCACCCCTCTGACAACAAGCCACCACGTACTAGATGCCCGCCGAGGTGAGGGCCACCAGGGAGCGGGCGGGGGTCACATTCTCCACCATGGCACCCAGGGAGCGGTTGGCAGCTCTCTGAATGAACTCGCTGGTGTTCCCCATCTTTTGAAGCAGGCAGCGGGCGATCTCCTCAGCCTCCTGGTCCATGTTCTTCTTCAAGGCCCGGAAGAGGGCCCCCAGGGTGCTGATGGCCAGGCGGGACACTTTGGAGCGGAGGTTGGTGACCTAGGAAAGGGATGGGACAGGGAGCATCCAGGACTGCTGGATCTTGCCAAGGGCTCCAGAACATCCAAGAAAGGAACACAGCCCCACGGGCTCCTGCCACTGCCACCCTCCCTGCAGGCCAAGGCCTCGCCAGGCTGGAAACGAAAGTCATGCAGCAGCTCTGGACAAAACAGCCCCGTTTTTTAAAAAATCCTATTGTCATCATCATAATTATTAATTCTACCTGAAATTTAAAATTTGAACATCTGAAATCTGTGCAACATTTTGTCTTCAAAGTATTTTTACAAATAATGTTCGATTTAGTCTTCACAAGCCGTCCCCCACTCAACCTCCTCCCCACCCCTGGAACAGTCTATCCCCAAGAAGGGGCCTGGCCTTCACGTGTGGTAAGATGCATCTCAATGCCTCTCCGGCTGGTCTAGGTCCCCCGCCCCAGCCCCAGGGGAGAAAGTCCTTGGGAAATGTTACAACTTCCTTGAAGCTAGAGATCTAGCCCGGAACATTCCAGCCCCTCTCATCGGGCGTCTGAGTGCAGAGGACAGCACAGGGCTGGGACAAACAGGCTTACAGGACTCTGGCTGTTTCAATGTGCAGAGATTAGAAACAAGGAAACCCCAAAGCCCCAGTTTTCCAATCTGAGACATGGGCAGCTACCTCACACGTCCATGGCTAAGGGCTAAGATATAAGCAGGGGATGCCACGTTCCAGGGAGCCATGGCCCCTCTGTGACTGCCGTGTGAACCACACTGAGCAGTGGCACCTGGGAAGGGGGGACTGCCTGCCCCACAGGGTGGGGACAGCGCACAGAACACAGGCTATCTAGGCGGCCTCACCTCTCCAGTCACAGCCAAGGACACGTCGTGTAGCCTCCCAGCAAGGACATCTGAATGACAGACCGCCAGGCGCTGGACACTCAGCAGGCCCTTCTCCTTCGTCTGCCTGAGAAGCAAGTTCCAGGCCCGTCACTGGCAGCTGCGGAGGGAGGAGCCCAGCTCCCTGTGCAGACCAGGGGCGCCCCTGCCACCACCCCTCCCCTGTCATAGGGGAGGCAGGCAGCTGGGGTCAGGAGAAGGGGTCCCCTCACCAGTCGCTGCTCTCCAGGCACTGGAGAGCATCCATCAGCCCCAGCTCAGGGTTCGAGAAAGGCCTCAACTCCTTAAAGGTCCTAGGATCCAACTCTTCCTCCTCTTCTTCCCACTCGGGAGACCCCAAGGTAAGCACCGCAGGTAATGAGTTGGCTGTTTTCACAGAAAAGAAAAGGAACACGGCATGTTTCAGCAGGAAGACTCAGGCCTGGCCTGACACGAGGTGTGCTCAGAGAAGGGACTGGCCAGGACGGAGAGGGCAAGGTCTGTGCGTCCCCTGCTGCGGAGCCGCTGACATCTTCGAAAGTTCTAGCTGTTTTCGGCCTTTTCCACCCCAGCCCTGCCATCCTGATGGTTCTAAACAAGCCCGCCTGTGATACCCTGCTTGATGTCACATGACAAAGCCCACCGCGCCCTATCTGTGGTTGGGTGAGGCTTGTCAGTCTGCAAGGAGGGAAACCCTCCTCACATTGGTGATGTCCTAACCTCATCCCCACCCAGGAGCCTGTGTTATCGGCTTCTCCTCCTTCCTCCCCACTCTCTATCCTTTGTGAAGTTGCCCACAGGCAAGGCAGGAAAGTGGCCCAAAGGAAGAAGCAGGGGACAGTGATAGCTCGAAAGAGACAAGGCAGCTGGAGGGGGTGCCGTGTGGTCGAGATGTGGCAGGGACTGCCAACAAGCAGGGATGCTGTTTAAAATTCAGGTCATGCTTTCTAGGCTCCCCTTCTATGGGGACAGGTGCGAGAATCATAAAATCCTAGTGGAACGGTAAGGGAGTTGAGCCATCTATCTGCTGCAGTGCCCAAAACACATCATCGAGGCCTCCGAGGCACAGCGGGGCGGGGGTCCCCACCCACAGCCCCTCAGTATCTCCGTCACCAGAGCCATGACAACAGGGTCTCCTCTGAACCCAGAGCTATCACTGCCACACCTCACTTCCTGGCTACTTCTCTTCTCCACCAGCATGAAGGTCCAGGCAGCCCACACAGCAGGTCCTAGGCAGGGCAATCCTTTACTTAAAGCCAAGACCAAAAGACGTCATTCCCGGATTCTCTTCTCAGCTTTGCCAATGGACAAGAGTCATTAGCCAAAATCTTAGCCCCCATGGGCCAACATCGCCTTAAGTAAATTCAGGTGACTTTGGGTCTCTGGGTCTCAGTTCTCTTGACTCTAAAATGAGTGGGGTAGATTATACAGACCATTATCTCCTGAGTATCGACCATTCAATCACCACTTTCATGACCGCTTGCCATGTCTCTTAATTACCCGTAATTTTATTTAATGGCATTTTTCTTCAAGCCAATCCACTTTTCAGAATCTTAAATAAGTTTATCCTAAAGGGATATCTATGTCACTACCATGATTGGCAAACAAATATTATTTGTCACAGGACAGGATATTTGCAATAGAAGTAAAAGGACATTATAAACTCCAGCAATCAAATTGTAACCAGCTTCGGATGACTCAAGCTGGAAGGAAGATCTCTTTGTTTAAAAAGCAGATTTCCAAGCCTGAGAGGGCTGCTCACGACTGACACTGAATTCAGACTTTCTACTTGACAGAATCAAAGGGACAGAAAGAGAACGGAAAAGAAGGATGAGTCAGTATTATTTCTGGCATTAAAATGATGTTCTGTTCTCTCACTATAGTCCCACCACAGCCCACGCTTAAAGAAACTCTGAACCAGACTGGTTGTTTTCAAATGTTCTTTAGTAGCAAAATCTTTCACAACTGAAAGGTCAGGTGGGTGTCCAACATATTAAAAAATGAAGCAAAATCGAAGCTTCTCTGGTAGAATGGGGTCAGAGCCTCTTTGTGCCTTGGCACCATCCCACAGAACTTTTGGATCCTGGGATCCCCAGCGGGAATCAGCCCTATCCAACCCTGACATTTCACGAGGCAAACTGCAGGAACCCAAGGTCTTCCCAGACCCCTCTCTTCCTCTTCGCGAGGTTTCCAGCCACTTTCGGGGTTGCTTCTCCCCGGCACCTGTAATCCCAGTGCACTGGTGAGGCCTCTAGGACATGTCCTTGGCTGGGCACACCTGCCCTTCTACCAGTAATTCCAGTTACGATTCCCCGGACCCTCAGTCTGGCCCATTGATACTTTTGACTCCCACACTATCCCTTGTTCTCTGGCAGTGTGATCACACCTCAGGCTGCCCTCTACTCTAACACAGGTGATGGGAAAAAGCAGAGTGGCCCAGGTCCCCTTTCCATACCCCAAAGCATCCCGAGGCCGCACAGCGAGATGGACACATGTCCCCCAGCCAGTCGGCCGGACCCTACCTGAAGCATGGCGGGCAAAGCTGGGCTCCTGCTTGCTGACGGGGATGCTGGGCAGCGAGGCCCGGTTGGCCCGCCTCCTCAGGATACCACTGATGTTTCTGCGTGGGCTGCTCAGCCCCGTGGGCACAGACATGGTCCCATTGCCCCGGAGGGGAAGGAGGCCTGTGGAGGCAGAGAAAGTCCTAGAATGGCGCTGGTCCTGCCTGTTCTTGGCCCCAGTCCTCCTCTGGATGTGGGCCCATTAGTGGCTCCCGGTCCAGTGTCCAGATGGGGAGCATCAGGAGCTGTGGATAAACCCTCTCTCATCTAGGGGTTGGCCAGGACATCTCCCCAGCCTGAGGGGATCCTGCCCCCAGGCGCCCAGGTACCTTCCTTCATCAGGACTCTGCGGGAGGCCAGGCTCTGAGAAGCAAGCTCCCTCTCCCTCTCCAGCTCCTTTGGCCTCTGGAGCACCTCCATCTCCTTCATCTGCCTCAGCCGCATCTTCTCCTGGGCAGACTTGGAGATGGTCACCTGGATCTGGCAGAAGGTCAAGGCAAACTCTGTTACCTTGAGGACCCACCGGTGTCTTCTGTACCTGCATTTATTCAATCAGGAGTGTGAGTGGCTCCTACGTGCTATCGCTCTTCTGGGAGTGAACAAAACGACCAAGAACTTGCTCCCGGAGGGCTGCCATGGAGCAGGGAAACAGCAAACAGAGCAATCTCTAATGTCAGGCCATATGTACCAGAAGGGAAGGAGGGACAGAGGGTTACCGGGGCTTCCATTTTAGGTAGGAAGGCCCAGAGGGACTCCCAGAGGAGAGGAAATTGAAGCAGAGACATGGCTAAAATAAGGGAGCAGAGGCCATGCAAATTTCTAGGGGAGATGGGTGCTAAGCAGAGGAAAGAGAATGCAAAGGTCCTGAGGCTGGAGGGTGCTGGGCACAGTTGGGGGCAGGGAGGATACTGGCTGAAGCACCCCAAGTCAGAGGATGGGAGGACACGGGGTCAGAGGTGGCAGGGGTGGGCAAAGCCATAGTGCACCGGGCCCTGTGGCCCATGGTGAAGGGTCAGACATGTCCTCTAAAGGACACAGAAAACCACTGAGGTTCTGAACACAGGAGTGACCTGATTGGACTTCCACTGGGAGACAAGGCGTCCCTCCAAGTGTTGTTGTTTTATAACTTTATATTTGGGAATAATTTAAGACTCACAAAAAGTTGCAAAACAGAGCCAAGAGTCTCCATGTGGTGGGGCTTGCACTAGCACAGCGAGAATGAGGATGACAGAAAGGCCTGATTGTGGACAGGTCCCAGAAGCAGAGCCCACTGCTTTTGCTGATATATGAGGTGTGGGGCAACAGAGAAAGAGGAGGCAAGGGTGGGCCCAAGATTTTTGGCCAGAGTAGCTGGAAGGTTGGAGTGGCCTTTTCTTGCCATTTACTGGGGAAAGAGCTTTTGGGGGGTAAAGATTCAACAGCTGAGTTTTAGATGAGCTAAGTTTGAAATATAATTAGATACCTAAATGGAAATGCAGAGTATCAGTTAATACCTACTTAGTTACAAAATTTGACTGCTCCCGGAGGTCAGGGGAAGGTCAGGGCCAGAGAGGGACATTTGGGAGTCCTCAGCATACAGATGGCACTCAATGCCATGGACCAGAACAGGTCACTGGGGGTCAGATAAATAGGTCAGAGGCCAGAGATCCGAGCTCTGGGGCCTCCAGCATGTAGAGGGCAAGAAGATGAGGAGTCAGCTAAGAGGACTGGGAAGGAACAAAATCCGATAGGGGTGAAAAACTAGGAAGGAAGCCATCCCCTCGCCTCCCTCCCAAGGTGGGAACTTCAAGAATGAAACAGCAAAGCTGCTGACGGGGGTGGCAGTTAGAAGAGGGCTCAGCTGTGCTGCTCGTGGGAAGCTGGAGGTCATCGGTGGCCTGGACATGGGCAGCTTCCATGAGGGCAGTGGGACCCAAACCCGACTGCAGTGGACTCAGGACAGAACGGGTGGAGACAAAGCAGTCGTTTTATTTTTTTAGACAAAAGAAATCACAGAGAGCTAAGTCACTGATGGGAATGGTCTGATTCCGGGGAGGATATTGCTGATGCAAGAACAGTTAGAAATGCTGGGGCCGGGGCGTGGCTGGACGAAGCTAGGAGAGCAGGACATGGAGGGTGAGCGAAGGGGGTGCTTCAAAGCGAGATGCCAGTGGGGGAGAAGTTATCACAAGGTCCTCGGTCTGACCATGGGGCGAGCGGCCAAGGCAGGCTGGGAGGTGGGGTCGCCTCCCAGCCCTGAACTGTTCTTCCTTCATTCCAGGCTCTGATGTCCTGGCTGGAGTGGGAGGGCTGCGATGCCCGGACCTCGTCATCGTCATCCCTGGACCCTAACACAGCGCAGGCGCCCAGCGGCCCTTCCGGGCATGTTTCCTGTACGCTTCCTTCTCCGCTTCAGAGACTGAGCACAAGCGCTCCCACAGCAGTGACTCTTCAAGTGTTAGTAAACACACCCAGACCAGGGAAGAGAATCATCTGGACCAAGGTCACCTTAGAAGTGCAAGGTGTCTGCCAGCCTGTCCAGCAGAGTCTTTGGCTGATCCGCCCAAAGCAGCTGCCTCTCAGTTTCTATCTTGGGTGCTGGTTCAAATTACTGGGCTTGGTTCACCTAAGCTCCTCTCCACTCTCCACATCCTGCTCCCTTCCGAACCTCGGGTGACCTCCTTGTGCCCTCCCTTCCTCCCTCGGCTCCCCGCGATACTCCCCTTCCCCTAGCCCCCACCCTCATCCTTCTCTTCCTCTCTCTTGTTTCTCTTCCTTTCCTCGGTCCTCACCCCCAAACCATCTTCAGGTTCCAGTCCTAAGCACCCGGGGAGCTGACTCAAACTGGCCTTTTTTTTTGCCTTTTTTTCTTGCCTTCCTCAAACTGGCCCCACATTTATAAATTTCAGCAAACAGGCTTGTGCTCAGCCAGTGGTCCACTCTGACCCCCACTTTCTCCTCCCCTCACTTTCCAGGTATACCTTGGTACTGTTCTCCTTCTGGTCCTCGTCTTTTTTTTTTTTTTTTCTTGCCTTCCTCAAACTGGCCCCACATTTATAAATTTCTTGCCTTCCTCAAACTGGCCCCACATTTATATATTTCAGCAAACACGCTTGTGCTCAGCCAGTGGTCCACTCTGACCCCCACTTTCTCCTCCCCTCACTTTCCAGGTATACCTTGGTACTGTTCTCCTTCTGGTCCTCGTCTTGGAGCGAGGGGCGGGCTTCTTTGGCCTGGCCGAAGGAGAAGGCTGTCAGTGTAGGAGCAGACTGAGATGAAGGCAGGGGGTGCTTCGTAGGGGCAGCAGACCTGTCTCTGACAGGCAGGGCTGAAGGTCTTGGCTCTGAGGAGTCAAGAACAAGAATGGAGCTGAGGATGCCCAGCACTCCGAAGCCGCTCCCACCCTTCTGGGCTGCCCCTGGGGCTCTGTGACCCTGTGGCTGGTGTAACATTTTACTACCTAAGCCTGCCACCGTCTGCTGTTCTGCCCAGTGCTTGCTTGGTGGCACAAGTCTACAGATCAGCACTGGTGGGCATAGAGCAGGCTGCCCAAGGACCAGCATTCTCCTCCTCTCACGTGTGCATCCATCCATCCACCCATATACCCATATGCCCATTCATTCAATAATTACTGCACACCTCATTGTAAGATAGGGAAGAGAGGAGGCCGGGCAAGAAATAGGGGGCGGTCTGTTACCTAGAAGTTTAAGATAGCTCCTGAGGATGTCAGTCTGTCTTACCTGAGAGGTGTGCACCTCAGGAAGAGAGAAAATAAACCAAGCCCCATCATCACACAGTGTGGAAGGACCAGAGAACAAACCGATGCTGGTCCCATCCCCTCGTTTTACGGATAGAGAAGACCCAGCAACTTTCACACGCTCTTGTGACTGGTACAGTATTCATTTCCAAGGGACATCAAATCAATAGTATCTCTTAGTCACTCTAGATTTTCCTAATCAATAGACTTCAAAAGCAACGTGTCTTATTATGGAGGCAGGAAAGGGATAGATCAGCTTTCTTTCAATGAAAGAAATGTTAACTGGGTTCTCCTGTTCACAGTGTTTGGAGTGCATTGCTCTTGGGTAAACCTGCAAATAAGGGGTCTGCCGGAATGGGGGTCACCCTCTGGGGCTGCCAAAGGTTGGAAGGGACACCTTGAATCTGGGACCTCCAGGAGGGCTCCCAGTTTCCCCTGACCTCTGCCCAGCCCATGCCTTCTGCCAAGGATCCCTCTGCTTGGATCGCTGGAGAAGGATGGAGGGCCAAGATAGAGGAGGGGTAAAGGCTTCGTTTGCTCAAAAGTAAGGGGGCAGGGCAGAGGACACAGGTGCTTAGGTGCCAGCTAATGAGGACAAGGACTGCAGGAATGCCATGAGACTGAGGAAGCCCCCAGCATCAGACAATACCACGTGAGCTCCTTCTGTGTGGTAGGCGTGTTACACTTACTGGGCCATGTTATCCCCAGCTAATGGCTGGAGGGTCAGAGAGCCCTTTAAGGACTTCACTATCGCGCATCCCCTCTCCTCACCCCCAACTCCATGAGACATCCTGGAAAGCCTTGTCTGAGCAGCCCGGCCCCTGCCCCCAAGCCCCCGGGGACCCGGTTCTCAAGCAGCATGATGAGATGCAAACAAGGTGATGCAAACAAGGGAAGAGTTACAAACTGGGGTCTCCTGGCACACTCAGGGGTAGCCGTTAGGGACACTGTGGGTGCCAGCATGGGTCACACCAGACCGCCCGAGGTCACCCCACTGCAGCCCAGCCAGACAGCAGCAGGGGAAGCGGCCGCCCCCGCGGTTTCTATGCCAGGCCTGCCTCTTGAGCTCAGCTCAAGTGCTGAGCCTGGGGCTTCCTGGGCCACCGCCTCCCCCTCGCCAACTGGCCCTCTTGCTAAGCCAGAGGGACCTGCCGGAAAGCTGGACTGGGCGTGGGCCCCCTCCTGCCGGTCAGCACGGCCACTGAGGTGTCCTCCTCTCCAGGCTAGGAGTGCTCCGTCCAGATCCCCTCACCCGACCTGCCTTCCTCAGGGCTCAGCTTCCCTCCTCCCCACAGTTAGGTCATCAGGCTGGAGAGCCTCCTGCTTCCTGTTCTGAAGCTTCTCTGTGCCTCGGCCTCCTATGCCCACCCGCCTCTCTAACATCCCAGTTGGCCCCACTCTCCTGACACGGAAGCCTTCCAGGACCCGCTGCCTAAGGCATTTGTGGGATGTGGTTCAATGTCTCACTCGGCCTAGTGAGGAACATTCTCCTCTACCTGCTTAAAACAGTGCATGGGCAGCTGCACGAGGTGACAGAAGCACGGTCTCCGTGGCCATGTGGACCCGCGTGTGCATATGGCGGGCTGCCCTCTGGCACCGGGACCAGAGACAAGACCCAGCCTGCAGTCCCCATGCAGCCGTTCACGGGTCACACAGGCTCCTCTCGAAGCTGGGTTACCGGGAGGCTCCATGTACCAGGACACCTCCGCATGCCTGGCCCAGAGCAGGGGCTGCCACCCTCCAAGGTGGCAGGGCCTGTGGCCTCAGCTTCCCCATCCATGAAACGAGGAGCTCATGTCCGAGGGTGCTCACGCCTACTTCAACCCTAGTTCTGATCCCCTACCCAGTCCAGGAAGCAGGGAGTTGGAGAAAGCAAGTGGGGGTGCTTGTGGGGAGTACGTACCCAGAGATTCAGGGGTCTTCTCCCGAGGCCCACTCTCCCGAGCCAATCTTAAAAGAATGGAGGAGAGAAAAGAACCATGAGAGAAGGCAAGTAGGAGCCACTCCAGCGAGGAGCAGAGGGGTTCCTGGATGGGACAACGGGTGAGATGGGGGGACCTAGGGAGGGGCTGTGGGTGGCTCTGTAAGGAGGCTCCCGGCTCGAAGCTCAAAGCTGCAGGAGATGCAGCTCCATCTGCAAAGTCAAGGGCAGGCTGACAGGAGACCAGACCAGACCAGGCTGGGTCCAGACACACGCCGCACATCACTGTCTCTGCCCCGCTCAGGGGTCTGTGGCTTCTCCCCACCATTCCTGCAGGAGTCTCTGCCCCAGCGTGCACAGCCCTCTCTGGTCACCGAAGTGGCCTTTCTAATGCAGATCTGATGGCACTTCCATGCCAAAGGCTTTCAGTGGCACCTGGCTACTTCAGGATAAAGCTCACGGTCCTCGGTTTAGCCCACGGGGCCATGCAGCCCTACTAACCTCATCTTCCTATCTCACACCAACACCGGTGCTGGTGTGCACACCCCTTACAGCTCTGGGAATGCCTCCCGTCTCTCCCTCCTCATTTCCCAGACTCTCCCTCAGCCTTCAAAACTTGGTTCCGGCCTCACCTCCTCCAAGAAGGCTTCCCAGTCTGATTGAGATCATTTCCCAGCAGGCTCCCCAGAATGATGGGCAGTCTCCTATTTTAGCACTTACCTCACTGGACTTCAGTCCAATGGTTTCCTAATAAATCTCTCTCATGAGCTCCTAGGACACAGAGACTGTCTTGTTTGGCTTTGTTTCTAAGGAAACTGGCACGTAGCAGGTGCTTAATAGCTCTTAAGTAAGTAAATGGACGCGTGGACGGACGGGTGAGTAGTGAAGGGATGAAAGAAATGCTGACGGAGGCTCCTTCCCACCTCCGTGCTAGCATCCCCGAGTTAATGGAGAGGAATTGTGTCACAACAAGGCGACAAACAGGGAGGAATTTATTGTGTGACTAAACCACACCAGGTACAAGCTTGGCACCGTGGGAGCTGCAGAGATTTTGAGACATGGGCTCTGCCCCGCAGGGCTCCCAGTTGAAGAATAGATAGGGGCTTTAAATTAAAGTGTGGTCAGGCATTCCATGGGCTAGATGCTTTGTAGACAGCGCAAAGGAGGCTCTTCCGGAATCGCCTCCCCAGGGAGGGCAGGGAAGACCTGACAGCAGGACTAGTGTGCGACTGGGGCTTGAGGAACAGTAAGAGCTGAATGGGGGGCCCCGGGTGAAGGCTGGTATTGGGGCTGTGCAGATGGGGCAGGGAGGTTCTGGAGGTGGGACAGCTCCCAAGGGCAGCACAGGAGGTGTGCGGGGTGGCAGGCCAGGGATAGGCCCTGAATGTCAGACCGGCGAGACTCGTCTTTAAGCTGCTGCCACAGGGTGTCATAAAATGTGGGTCGCGTGGAGGACAGGGCAGTGCACGAGAAGGGAAAGTGAGAACGCAGAGCCCACACGGCAAGGTGCCGGGCTAGGAGCTGTCGGGGTGCTCAAGAGGGAGCTCGTGAGTGGAAATGAGTAGGCAGGGGCAAGAGAGGGGTGGCAGCCTTCGTATTTTCTCTTGCTTACGGAAAACCTGATGGAATGTGGCAATCTGCTGGGACATGGGGCCATGGGAGCAAGAGCTGAAGATGATGCTGAAATTGGAAGATGGAAGAGAATGCCCACACCCTGGGGAACGTCGAGAGATTGTGGGAAGGAGGTGGTTTGGGGAAACGTGAGGTGGCCCATAGGTGTGGCCGTGATGGTGGCACAGCGTCTCAGCCTCCTTCTGACCCCAGATCTGCATCGGCCATGAGGACACTGAAGAGGCCCACCAGTGGGATGGACACGTGGAGCCTGACCCTAGGGAGACCTCGGTCCAGAGCAGGGGATGAGGGGGTGAGGAAGACACCCATTGTCGGAAGAACACGGAGTGGGCACAAAAGGCTGGGACCGAGCTGCAGGAACGGCCACATCTAAGAGATGGACGAAGGAGGGCACAGGGGCACTGTCTAGAAGGTTCTGCCACCGAAGGTCAAGAAGCAGGTTTCAAGTCAGGAGGGAAGGAAGGAGAAGACGACAAGGATGTCAACACGTCACAGGATGTGAAGTCAAGAGCAATGAGGGTGGAGTGAAGGCCGCTGGTCTGGGGCCGGAGAATCCCCCCAGCCACCAGGACCACCTCTGAGGGGAGGAAGGGCCCAACGTGAGCAAGCAGAGGTCAATGAAGCAGGTGCCCAGATCCAGGCCCAGGCCCACGCCCTGCAGGGCTGGGAAGAAGGTAGACATGTGTGCGGATGGCAGGGAAGGCAGCATGGGAGACAGAGAGGTGAGGAAGCATGAGAGAAAAGGGAGAATTCAGTCCAGCAGGCCCCAGAGGGATTGGAGAAGTGAGGCCTCTCTCATCCTCCCTCTGTCTGTCTGTCTCTGTCTCTGTTCTCTCTCTCTTACACACACACACACACACACACACACACACACACACACACACACACTTACTCCGGCATCAGTTTGGACTGACCATGGGGGTGTTTTGGGCCATCTGAAGAGATCTGTCCTCCTTATATCCCATAAATCAAGATTCATTACAGCACACCAACCCTCTACCCACCCTGGTTCCCAAACATCTTTGAATATAAAGGCCCCTTATTACACCCAAAACCTTCTGTGGACCACTCCCTCCCACCTCCATACCTGTACCTGGTAATGCTTGTATTTTTAGTTTCTATTAATTAAGAAAATATGTAATAACAAAGAGTTACCCTGAACAGAGCTCCTATTTTATTCATCTCTGCGACAACCACAGACATCCACAAACTGGTGGACTCCGGAGGCCGAGACATTGTCTACTGAACCCAGACACCCAGCCTGGGGAGCTCAAGGATCAGCCCCATGCGGTCCCCAGGCCTGTGGCCCATGGGTGAGCCAGGCTCTTCATGTGCCCGGCCCCCCCAGAGCTCCGCCCTGGTGCAGAGGCTCAGCGGATCCCAGAGGGCTAGATGGAGAGGGGGCTGCTTACCGTGTGCGGGGGGCCCTCAGGCCCGTGAGGAGACCCTGGCCTGGAGGCAAGCGGCTGGGCAGGGAGCCAGGAGTACAGGAGGAGGCCCCAGCGGACACCGCAGCCTTCGGGATGGGCGGGATCACAACGCCCCCCAGAGACTTGTGCATCTTCTCATCATTGCAATGCAGGTATTGTCTGGAGATCTGCACCTGGGAGCGGAGGTTGGGGAGAAAGTTCTGGAGGCTCACGTCCCTGGGCCCTTTTATCAGGAGCCTCTGGGGTGGCAGGCAGTGCTGGGAAGTGTCCTCTGGTTTTTCTTCTCAGCCATATCACCCTGGAACCCCCCCCCCCCGAAAAGCTCATTGTTTCCTTCCCACTCCAAGATAGAAGACCTGCAGCAGGCGGGGTGGGGGAGGGGAGAGGCTCATCCCTATTCATTTTTGTTACTACTTTTTGTTTTTCTAATCTTCTCATTTCAGAAACTTCTACAAATCAGAGCTGAAAGGGATCTTCAAAAACATCTGGTCTAATACCTTCTTTTTATAGATGTGCAAAGTAGGCCCAGAGAGGAGGGGGACTGGCCCAAGGTCACACAGCCAGTGAGGGGCAGAGTGCAAACTCAGATCTCCTGAGTTTTAGCCCAGCCAGCTTTCCCCTCTGCCATACCCCCTTGCCTATAATGGGGAGGGTCAGAAGCATGAGGAGCTCCGGAACGTTTAGACCAGAGAGAGCCTAGGGAACTCCCAAGTGTGGGACTGGTGGTCACACAGCTGTGCTCAGCCCCTCTGGGGCAGCGTGCCAGAGCTCCCAGGCCATCTGCCAAGGTTTCGGGTGCTGTGGGAAAGATGCTCCCCGCAGTGGCCCCCTTATCCCTGAGGGCGGCCACTCACACACCTTGGGAGAAGCTCCAGGCTCAGGAACTGGGGTAGGAAGGAATGGAAACAAAGAGGGACCCCTGGGTGGCTCGGTTGGTTAAGCACCTGCTTTCAGCTCAGGTCATGCTCCCCGGGTCCTGGGTTCGAGCCCTGGGTAGGGCTCCCTGCTTAGCGGGGAATCTGCTTCTCCCTCTTCCTCTGCCCCTCCCCCAGCTCATGCACTCACGTGCTTGCTCTCTCTCTCTCTCTCTCTCTCAATCTCTCTCTAATAAATAAATAAAATCTTTACCAAAAAAAAAAAAAAGAGTGGAAACAAAGACAGAAGGACAGAGAGGCACAACACAGAACAAACCACCTTACCTCCTGGGCACCAGGTCTCAGCTCCTGGGGACCCCGACTGCTCCCAGGTGGGTCCAGGCCCTTTTCCTTGGCTCCGCCAGCCTCAGGGGTGGTGGGGATGCTCTGGATGGGAGGCATCGGCCTGGGCGCCTTCAGCAGCCTCTGAGAGGTGGCCCGGGGGATGGTGCTCCTCAGAGGAACCCCTTTGGGGCCTCCCACAGGATCCAGGGAGGCTGTGCAGAGGGGTGGGGTGAGGAATAAGTTAGTCCCAGGAGCACGGGGAGGAGAGCAATTCAGACACTGGGAATAGGGCCATAGGTTCCAGGGGAGGCTGGGACTGCGAGAGCAGAAAGAGATCCACCACCACCCCCTGGCCCCAACCCCACCACTAGGCTGAGCAGCAGACAGCGCCAAGGGCCCATTCCCATTCCTATAAAATTTGGCAAAAAGGGCCAATCAAAGTCACCTATTTAAAAGTCAGAGGCAGGCTGGGCAGGAGGGACACCAGTCCTAGAGTAGGAGTCAGGACAGCAGGCTCCGGTCCTGGCTAGAAGCTGTGGGACCTTGAACAAGTCTTTGAATCCCCACTTACTCTTCTGTAACACGAATGTATTTATGTCATGGGGTTTTCCAAAGATCGGTGACTTACATAAAATGCCAAAAAAGTACTGGGCACATGGCAGGTGCCCATAAATTATTTCTGTTCCCCCTTCCTTTCCAGCTAATGATATGGGGGGACTGCTCTTCCGGCACAGGGGACACCCTAACCTAGTCTAAAAGCAGACCACGACACTTGGAGCTCTTTTGTGAGTAATGTCTGTGCCCAACAGGCATCCTTGGTGCCCCCTGCCCACGCCCTCTGGAATAGCGCCATGTGCCCTGCCATCCCCACAGTAAAGAGCTCAGGATTATCTTTGCAATGATTGGTGGCAGTGAAAAAAACTTAACGTTTAATTCTCGAAGGCCATTCTGTTCCAGCTACACCTAAGTGGTCGCATCAAAACCACCAAGTCCCAAATAGCTTCTCTGCTCCCCTGGTGAGCCTGGCTCCCCTTTGCCCCTGGTCAGTCCTGTTGGGGTGTTGAGGGAAGGAGGAAAGGAGGGGTCACAAGCCAGGTGGAGACAGTACCCACCTGGGGCCCCATCTGGGTGGTGGCACCAAGAGGCCAACACAGCCTCCATTCAGGGTGCAGAGGGCAGCCACAGCCCTGCCCTGGGGACCAGAGATCCCCGTCCTGCCACACTTGCTGAGGGACCTGGTAAGTCAAGATCACTTCCCATCCACACCTTGCATAAAACAACTCCTATTTTTTTTCTCCTGCACTAGAACTTTGTACAAAGAGATGACGTGTCTAGAGAAAAACTTCGGACCTCTCAGGGAGGGAGTCCGTGAACTACCTTTGGTCTAGCAACTCCAGAAGTTGCACCACTTGGAAATTCTAAGCAAGCTTCTCCAACACATTGACCCCCCTCCTGCTGCCTCCATACTGTCCAGCCACAGGGGGACTCCTTACAGGGGCTCCCCGTGTCATCCTGGGCACAGTCACAGCCCCAGGGAGACCTCAGCAGGGAGAGTATCTTACTCAATGGAGAGCATGTCCCCAATGTCCCCACCCTTCCGAAGACTTCAAGCCTTCTTATTCCTGGTGTTACTCAAACATTCACTGAGCTACAAAAAGGACCCAGTTACATGATTGGTCCAGGAGAAGAGGAGAGAGAAAAGGAAATGAAAATTTATTAAGTTCTACCCACAATGCCAGGTGCTGAGAATTCTATGCACAATATTTTCATCACACTCAGGTATACAGAAGTATAAGTATCCCCATTACACTGAGGGGAAACTGAGGTTGAGGGGGTAACTGACTTGCCCAAAGTCCCAGAGCTGGCCAGTATCAGGGCTAAGATTGGAACATGTCCTGTTTTCCTGGTTTATCCACCACTCAGATGAGAAAGAAATATAAAGTGCCCGCTGTTGGGGGCACCTGGGTGGCTCAGTCGTTAAGCATCTGCCTTCGGCTCCGTCCTGAGATCGAGCCCCGCCTCGGCTCTCTGCTTAGCGGGAAGCCTGTTTCTCCCTCTCCTACTCCCCCTGCTTGTGTTCCCTCTCTTGCTGTCTCTCTCTGTCAAATAAATAAATAAACTCTTTTTTTAAAAATGCCCGCTGTTCAATTCTTGGCTCATCTATTTAACAAGCACTTCTGGAGACTCTCCTTTGCCAGGCAACTCTGCCTTGCACTGAAGCCTCCGCAGCCGCCCTCGTGGAGGTTCCACCAAGTGCAGAATCCCCATGAGAGACAAATAATCACACAAGCAAACACACAAATGCAAACTGTGAGAAGAGCTAAGAGAGAAAACTAGAGGGTTCCATTAGAGGGTGTCACTGGGTGGATGCCGACTGGGGAGTCAAGGAGACCTCTCTGAGGAGGGCTTCTAAGCCAGGCAGGAAGGATGAGTGGTAGCCCCGTGAGGAAAGGAGGGAGGTGGGGGGACAGCCTGTCAGAGCCTGAGGCCAGACGGAGCCTACCTGCTCCAGGACTAGAGGGTCAGTGTGTCTGACAACAGAGAGGAGGGGAAATAGTGAGCAGAGCGCAAGGGAGAGTGAGCAGAGCTGGAGGGAGAGGAGCAGAAAGCAGAGGAGAGGGTGTGGCACAAGCACATGGTGAAGGCAGCCGGCCTCACACACTGGGGACTCTGTTCAGGAGCTTACTCTAAGCACATCCCAAAACCTCGGGGTGGTTCTAAGCTTCATTGGTGGGAGCAGGAGGGAGACTATGATCCAACTGGCGATTTAGAAGGATCCCCCTGGAGAGAAGACTAGAAGGAGGAGGAGGCAGCCAGGGTGGGAATGGGGAGGTGAGCTGGGAGGCCAGTGCGGAGCCCAGGCTGGAGGGGCATTCCCAGGAGGGCGGCTGACAGCGCCCTGGGTGGGTGCATCCTGAGCAGCTCCTGACCCTCATAGCCGGGTAGCGGGGGTCCCTGGCCGCAGGGTGGGTGGGAGGTGGGTGGGCAGGGCCCAGGGCTCACCTCGGGAGGATGCTGCCAAGCCCTCCGAGAGCCTTCTTTTCTTGAGCTTGTCCTTGATCTGGGTGGTGTCCCGGGCCACACTGTTGGCCTCAGACTCCAGAGAGGAGAAGGGTGCCAGGGGGTTGAACCCCAGAGACAGGGCCGCAAGGCCCCTGGGGTGGCCATTCCTGGCCTGCCAGCCCTTCAAGGGGGCATCCAGCTTGAGGCTGCGGGGGTCCCCGTGTCCAGGCAACAGCTGCAGCGGCTTCTCCAGCAGGACACTTGGAGTTGGCCGGACGGAGGCTGAGGGAGACAGAGGCAAGAGTGGCTAGGCACCCAGCACCCTCGGTGGCACCAGGCCCCATTGAACTCTCCGGTGCTGCTTCCTTAGAACAGTCAGGCCTTGCCCCACGAATCCCGATCATTCGATGTTACCATCGATCTTGGGTCAATCCATTCATTCAACAGTCTCTGGGAAGCCTGACCTTAACAAGGTGTGTCCTGAGCTACTCAAGGGAAGAAAATGGGAGTCGATATGCAGCCCTATGACAGCACAGACATGAGCCATAAATCCTCGGGGAAGGTCTTCCGCCCAGGGACCACCATTCAGCCACCTCCAGGGTCCCAACCAATCCATTCAATATACCTGACAAGACCAAATGTAGATTGAAAAGAGAAGTTGAGGTGACTCAATCATGCTTCCATACAAACACCAGCTTATCTAATCGCCCATTCAATAAACATTCAGAGAGCGTCTCCCCTGTGCCCAGCACTGTCCAGGCAGTGGAGACCCAGAGATGGGTGAGACACAGTCTTTACCAAGAAAGGACTTTCAATCTACTACAGAAAAAGATTCATCCCTCAGTGGGTTTGTTACAAGGTCAACTGGGAGATATGCCCTGAGAGAGATGCCAACAAAATGTTTTGTGCACATAGAGGAGGAAGAGAAGCATCTGGAAGGCCTTCATGAAGTGGTGGTGGTTGAACTGGTCCTTGAAGGAGCCTAGACTGTGGGAGGGCCAGGGAAAACACACACAGAGACCAGCTTTTAGAATCTCTGCCACACACACAGCGTTTTTGGAGGGCCTTGACCTAAGCCATGAGCCCTGCAAAGGAGGCCACAGAACCTGGGTGGCACCAGGACCGGCAAAAGCTGACCTGGGTGCTGGCCACAGGCCTGTAAGGGGAGTAGCTAGAAGAGGGCAAGGAGCTAGAACTATCATGTTCTCCCTCACGAACACAGGAACCGGGGTTCTGCAGAGAAGAGGGTCTGCAGCTGGAAGTCAGAGCAGAAAGTGGCCGAGAAGCTGAATGGCTGGCCCGCAATTCACCACGCCAGCAGCTATCCCACTACAGGTGTCGCTGTCCCCACCACCGCCCTGGCTGCTGAAGGCCAGCCCAGACCCCCAAGCAAGGGACAGCAGACCGCATCTTCATGGGGGCTTTCCCTGGGATCTGATGAGAGTGAGGGGTGTGCTGGGATCCCCAATTCCTTGTTCCTGGGGCTCTCCCTCTGTGCACCTCCATCCCCTGAGGCACAGAACTGAAAGGAACCACCTAAAACCAAAAGGGATTTCAGCAGCAGACCGCAGTAAAAATAGCGTGTGCCCTACCTGGACCGCACCGCCAGGCTTCTAGAACAACTCACATCCTCTCTCCAGGAGGGAGCCCCAGCTTTGCTCTCTGGTCCCTGGCCCTGATTGGGCAGCTGCCGGTAGAACCCTGATTCTCTGCCCCTGGTCCCCAGGGAGGCCACCGAGGACACTGGAAGGCCATTTGGTGTGACCAAGTCAGCAGGCCAAGTCCCACCCACCTCACCTTCTCCATAAGTCTGCAGCCTGGAGTCACTTCTTCCTCCCGGGCCTGCGCGGGGCCCCATACTGGTCCGAGGGACACTCCCACAGTATACGGCCACTGGAGCCAGAACCTTGGCTGGGGACAGAAGCACCGGAAGCCCACTGAGACCAGGACTGGGGAACAGGCTGCCCCAGTACTCTTCCCCTTAGGGTCTCTGTAGCCCACGCCCAAACCAGAGCCTGGCTCGTGGATGGGGGACCCACCACCCCACGGCCCAGCCAGCCAGGGCACCACGATCTGCACCAAGGCTCACCACCCCCCTCTTCCCAGCCCTCTCGGCCTGCCTCCCCACTTCTCCCCACACTCACCTGCCTTCTCCATCCGGCTTTTCTCCAGGCGCCCCCACCCCCACTGGGCCACCTCTTCTTAGTCTCCTTCATGGGCTCCCCTCCTCCACACACCCCCCACCCTGCCTCTGTCCTCTGCTCATCTCACAGGCCGCTTCTCACCGCCATGCCTTTCATTGTCACCCTCATGAAGTAACCCCCTGACCTGTGGCTTTGGCCTTGACCTCACCCCATGGCCGCAGAGAAGAGCATCCAATTAGTGGCCCAACAACCCTCTCCTGGGAGTCCTCCAGCCCCTCATCAGCGTGTCCCGCACTGAACCTTCACCTTGTCCTAAACCTCCCTGGCTCAGCACATCAATTTGATTGATCCCTACCCTGGATATTTACCAAAGGCTCCCTGTCAGGGACTCTGCCTCCCAGTCCCTGATGAGACCTGAAGGTCAGTGCGGGAGACAATGAGTAACAAGCAGTGACACTGTGGGGAGCTCAGGGGAAGGGGGGCTTGGGGGAGGGGCCCTGAGCCGAGGGAAGTGGGAGGAGGAGCCTCAGCGAAGCACCCACTGCTTTGAGAAGCCTTGCCTCTCCTCTGTGCCCCCACAGCAGCCCAGGCATACCCCATCTTACCCTCCCCTCTCCTGGCTTCTTCCCTCCTCACCCTGTCCCATCTTGGCACAGGGACCTCATCCCATCCATCTTTGCAGGACATGCACTCAGGGAGCACTTTAGTATTAGTATTATCCCCATCCAAAGCACAGCTCAGGACTATGCACAGGGCCCCGACCCACCACCTGGAGAAGCCTCCACCAAGGTGCGACCCGGCACACCCAGTCCCAGGGTGGAAGGTCCCCAGACAGGAGGCAAACAGGAGTCTGTTCCCCTCCTGTTTCTGTCAGCTGTGTGACCCTGAGGAAGTAAGTTAGCCTCTCTGAGTCTCGGTTCCCAGGTCAGTAAAACAAAGGAGCTGGACAGGATTAGGGGTTCATACGGTCATACCTTCATCCTATTTCTAGACTTGTAGGTTTTTCTTAAGCTTTCAGTACTTCCCATTTCCCTGTAAGAATCTAATGCCCGGCAGGAACCTGATGTGGCATTAAATTACGCAACTGTCCTCACATTAATACGGCAAAGCCCCAGGTGCTCTATCCCTAGGTGATGACCTGTGTCTGGAACTCCTCTGTTCCCAGGGCCCCGGCTCCAGCCCCGCCAGGGAAAAGCAGCTCTCCACCTCACCAGCACTCCCTCCATCTGTGGCGGGACCTGTGGATCCCCTCACTTGCCAGAGGAAACTGAGGTTCACACAGTTGGCTCCCAGAGCAGAGCATCGGGCCTGGAACTCCATCTCCTGACCCTGAGCCAGCCACACTGTTTCCCTTCTCCTGCCCGGTCCGCTGAGGAGACAGAGACACCCAGCTGTCCCTGAGGGCCCAGCCCCATGTCCTCTGACTACAAAACAGGACAGCTCCTCAGCCGGCCCACCAGCACAGAGTGGAGGCAATGCTCCACCGAGTTTCTAGAACACTCTGAGCCTTTCCCTGGGCCCAGGAGCCCCCAGACAAGAAGTTGAGCATGGAGGGCCAGCATCAGCCAGCAGAGATCTGGCACCTGCCTGGCTTCATCTCCCAGGCCGAGGGCAGCCCCTTACCTGGGGGAACAGCATCACGGGTGCTCATGCCCTGGGTGGGGAAGGAGCCTGAGAGGTTGTCCAGAGGCAGCAGCTACTTCCTGGGCCGTAAGCACAGTCCTTGGGGATCCAGAAGGCAGCAGCCCGTATCATCCGCGGTCCTACGGTGGGGAGTGGCAGAGGGATGTCAGTACAAGTAAACGGCTTTGCAGGAAGCCCGTCAGGAGCCCAGGTATTCTTGGAGTGAGGAAATCTGCTGCTGGGCCAAAGGATGTCTCTTTTCTGACATTCTGCCTCTCTGAGACACTTGAAGCCTTCCGGGTGCCAAGCCTGCGCCACGGTGGGCAGAGCGGTTTGTGAAGAGCATCACCGAGCCCACGAAGCTGGCTTCACTTGTGGCTTTGACAAGGACACCTTAGGGTCTCTGGGGAAGGTGGACTTTATCGAGGCAGAGTCTGACGCCTTTGTTCCCCATGAGTTTCTATTTTCTTCAAAACCCCATTTTCTCTGCCCACTGGCCCAGAAGCTCTTGAAGAATGTCAAGCTTTGTGACTCTGCTTCTCACTCGGGTAGGTGGCAGGGTCTCCCCAGAAACCAGCTCTCCAGTTTCCTCTCAGGATGTGCCAGGCTCTATCTGCACACAGTGCTTGGCCTGCACTCCCCCCGTCAGAGAGTCATTTCATTGTCCTGTGGCCAGCTGCGGGACCACGTCAAGCCTCGTCCTGGTCTCCATTAAACCTCTAGGCTCAGTCATCAGCTCTTGCTCAGGACCTAACTTCTCTTTCCATGTGACAAGGGTCTCACCCAGACTGCGACCTCACAGAGTTTTAGAGTCCTTGCCAGGATAAATGTGACCCATTTTCACCCTGACAGATAGTGAGGTGGATGGCCAGAGCCCATATCGGTGACAAAATCAGGGATAAAGACCACATCTCTCAACCTCTACTCTGGAGTAGCTCCCTCGAGATACCATCTGGGGACAGGGCAAGACGCAGTGCCAACTTCCTTTTGCTGAGCAGCAAATCCCAACTCAGAAACTGAGAAAACCTGCCTTCCATCTGGAAGGCAGCCTGCCACCGTCCCCTCCCTGGCCCCAAAAGGCAGAGCAGCTCCTAGCAACACTCCAGGCCCCAACAGAGGTTCCCACCCAGCCTTCACCTGGTCTCTCTGCTTACATCCTCAAGCACTCAGGTTCTCTATCCAAAGAGAATTTTCCTCACAACTCCCTGTGTGCTGACTACTAGGATAAGTATTTGGCCACAGGAGAATGTCAGTGAGACACAGCACTTCTCCTGAGCAAGGTGGCAGAAGATGACTCCACAGGTCTTAACACCCCATCCCTAGCTCCAGTAATCCGGCAAAGAGACCCAAGAGATTGGCAAGGCAGCTGCTTCCGGCAAAGCCCAGCACGAATGTTCCAGGCGGGGCAGGCCACCCACAGCTGAATTAAGGCAAACAAGCTGGAGTCCAGGCTTTGTAGACAGTGAGAGCTGCAGGCCCCACGGACTCCTGCTACCACAGCTAACAAGAGCATCGGTTTTCTATGCGAATTATAGGCAGAGAAGAGATGGTTAGCCATAACCCTTCTTGAGAACCCTTCTTGAGAATCATTCTCGACTGTGGCTGCAGATCAGAACCACCCGGGAGCTGATAAAAATGACAGATTGCAAGGCCCCATCTCTGGCCCCTACTGAATTAGAGTCTTCTAGGAAGCAGGCCAGGGGGCTCTTTTTGGTTTCTTTTTCTTAACTCTTGTGTGATTTCAATGTTCAAACAGGACTGAGAACCACTGGGATACAGTTCGGGTTCACTTTCTAATGAGATCTCAGCCTTGCTTCTCACCTTTCACTGTCAAAGTAGTTAATGCTGCCTCAGTTTCCCCAAAGTGATCACTCTCTAGGAGGCTAAAGAGAAGATTTGGAGCTGCCTGAGAGTACAGATGACATAAGTCTCAGTGGCCAGCTCTACTGGAAAGGGCCTTCTGAATAAGACAGCCCCCTCCCCACTCGCCACAAGCGCTTCAGCAGGTCAAATGGCAGAATGGCCACCGGTCAAGACAGCCGACATGACTCCATGCCCTGGGGACACCCACTGTACAGAAAGGAGACCCTCATCCATGTCACAACTTGCCAGAGCAACCCAGCAGGCAGACCCCCTCTTGGGCCTGCTCCTGACTGCGTCAACACTTCTGACCCCTTAGGCCCTCAGGGTCCGCGTCAGACCTGCGTCTCAGTCCTGCGTGCAGGACTTCCTGGGCACCTGCCCCAGGGGAGGCGGCTACAGCTGCATATGGACCAACAACCACGTCTTATATCGTATGTGAGAACCATGGGCAGCACCTCCCCAGGGAGATCACGGGGGTCCATGACCTGGTGGGAACTTCAAAATCCATGTACAAACTCTAAAAATCAAGATCAGAAATTCCAGCCCCAATGCAGATAGAACTTTGGGCTTTAGCATCAATCGGACTTGGCACCTGACGTCCAAGACACAATCCATTGAGCCCCCATTTGCACCTGGCCCTGTTCTGTTCTGGGCACGGAGGTGTGACTGTCCCCTATTGGAACAGCCCACCCCTGACCGAAAGGGCTAACATCTAGTAGGTTCTGGGGACCAGGATTGTGTCCTCTTTCCCTGAGGCATTGCCCAAGGTAGCTGGCTCCCCCACCCTTGGCCTTGGTTTTCCGGCTTCGGGGGTGGAGTGGTCCAAGCTAAATGACCACTGTCCACCCACCCCTTTCACTAAAGCTACGGCTACAGAGGCTCCATGGTGACCGGCACCACAGGAATGGGAAAGGTGACACAAGGGACTCAGGTTTCAAGTGGAAAGGACACAAAGCTAGAACTGGCCCCATAAAGGACGTCAGCCCCAGGGACAAGATCCCAGTCACCCTGTGCCTGCAGAGAGGCCTTGGAGGGGACATGCCCCTGATCCCAAGATGCAGCCTCACATGCCTCCCTCCCAGGGGCTGCCACACGTTCAGCTCCCCTCATGTGACTGTGACACTACCCATCCCTCCTTTTAGAGGCCTCTGAGGACATGGGTTCCAAGAAGCCAGAGTTTGCGCCTCCTCAGACCTGCTGAGTGGGAACAGAGTTGTGATGTCAAGGTGGGTAGAGAAGGGGACTAGGGCAAAGACGGTAGAGTGGAGAAACCTAGGTTTTGAACCCAAAAATGTCCCCCACTGAAACATTCTCTGAAGAGAGGCTTCAGATGGGTACCCCTCCCACTTGCCTCTCTCATATTAACTTTAATTCCTCTGAGCTTTGATTTCTTCACCTGAAAAAAAAAAAAAAAAAGTCCTACCCAAGGGTTTGGTCAAGATGAAGTGAAGTCATGTGCAAAATTTCAGCACCTTTGCTGGTAGACAGACGATAAATCAGGTAAGAACTCTTCCTCTCCCTGCCCTGCCCCCACCCAAGTGCCATCTTTAAAGTTCTGATGGGCCAGAGGCCTCCGTCCCTACAAGCCAGACCCAGGTGACACGGGTGCCCCTCACATGGAGGAGACAGATGTGTCCGCAAAGTGAGAGGCCCAAACGGGCAGGCCGGGCCCTCCTGCAGTTCTCACCTGGGATGCTGCGCTGTGAAGCGAACGCCAGGCTGAGCGCAGAGGGCCCTGGGCCGAGATGGACACACGCGGGACCCGCAGTGCTGTCTGATTAGGTGCCTGGAGACGCTCCACAGGAGAGCGGCATCCTCGCTGGGCCCGGAGGGAAGCGGGGTCTAGATGGGGAAGGAAACGGGAAAGGCCTCGCAGGCTGAGGAAACTGTGAGTAGAGACGAGGAGGAACAAACAGGCTGTGAGGTTGGGGTTTGGGCGAAAGCCCGGAGGCTGAGAAGGCGGAAAGCCGGTGTGGGGAGGGAAGGGATCTCTAAAGACTTTTTGAGGAAAGAAATAACATTATCTGACCCCTGGGGCTGGTAGTCCTAGGAGCTGTCTCTACCTGAACCAGGAGACTGATCCCCACAGCCACCAGACACCCCCAAGAAGAGTCACCCAAGGCCCCCCACTCAGGCTCCAGGCTGCGTAGGTGACTGACACGCAGGCTGGCTGGCCCGACTACAGCTCGCGGAGGACTTGCCCCGCCCACCATAAGCGCCCCCTTGTGGGGCGGGGCCTTCACACCCTCTGAAGCCACACCCACTGCTGCAGATGCCACCTCCCTGCCATAATGGGATCAGGTGGGGTCAACGCTCCTGGAACCGTCTGGGCTCCAGACAGCAGGACGTGCATCAGCTAGCAGGCCCCCGGGACGTAAAGAAACCCAGAGTACCAAACACGGGGCCTGGCACCTAGTAGGAGCTCCATGGCAGCGTGCATGAATATAAAAAACAAAATCGTAGCCCATCTTACAGACAGTCTTGTTGAGAAGAAACGAGGGAATGAGACTAACATTTCTTAGTTTCATGCCATTTAGCTTTTTTTTTTTTTTAAGATTTTATTTATTTATTTGACAGACAGAGATCACAAGTAGGCAGAGAGGCAGACAGAGAGAGAGAGGGAAGCAGACTCCCTGACAAGCAGAGAGCCCGATGCGGGACTCGATCCCAGGACCCCAAGATCATGACCTGAGCTGAAGGCAGTGGCTTAACCCACTGAGTCACCCAGGAGCCCCGCCATTTAGCTTTTGAAATAGAGCAACAAGGCACATGTTATTGTCCTCATGTTGTGCCTAAGAAGACTGAGGCTCAGAGAGGCTAGGTAGCTGGACGAAGGCCACAGAGCAGGCCAGTGGAGGCTTCCGGTCTGGCGCTCCCTGCTGCTGGAAGCAGAAGAATGCAGTACTACATAGCCAGCAACAGCCCCACGTTCAAGTCCATCACCTACCAGCTGGGAGACTTCCCACGCGGTGCGGTACTAAACCTCTCTGAGCTTCTGTTTAACTGCAAAAGGGAAAGAAGAATGTCTTTCTCACGAGGTTACTGAGCATAGTCAATAAAATATGAAAAGCATCTCAAATCGTCTGGCCCCTAAGCAAGAATTCAACAAACGGGAGCTATTAACATTATTCTTTAATAACGATCTTAGCGTGTGTGTTAAGATGGGCAAGAAGGAAAGCGTCCTTTTTGAAAGCTTTTGGGGCAAGAAGCTCTAGAGGCCTGACCAAGGCTGGGGGGCAAAAGGAGATGCCCCCTGGCCGATGACCTTCATTGCGGAAGTTTCTGGGGTGAGCAGGAGGCAGCAGACAGGCTGGGGCAGGACCCTTAGAAGAGCAGCTCAAGTATCACCTCGCCGGGAAATGCTCCAAGTGATCGCTTCTTACCAGAACTGGCAGAGTCTGTTAAGAAGGCAGTTAGTGCCTGCATCTTAATGACTTTCCGGGACAGGGTGGATCTCATGGTCAAGAGCCCAAAGCAGAACTTCTCAACCCTTTTCATTTCCAACACAGCTGAGGAAGGTTTCCATTTGCAATAGTTCAGTGTGGGTGTTGGTTGACGGGAGCAGGTATAGAGAGAGGAAGGAGAGAGCTGCCTATATGTCTTGGGCTGTGACATTCAAAACAGCCCCCCTACCTCCCAGGAATTCTGATATGAAACATGGGAAGACCTATGGTTGAGAAAAAGTCTTATTTAAGCTCTGTTTGGAAAACAATGACCGTAAGTGACCAGCACAGCCGCCCTATGTGATTGCTCAGGTTGGGCACTGCACAAGGCATCATAATTAAGGAGACAACATTCACACTGCAGACACTACAGATCTGCATATTTATTGCCCTTCTCTGATGAACAGAAGTAAAGTGCCTTGATAAAAAGTTGTCTTTTTCTAACTCACACAGAGGCACTGAATGAGCAGTGGTGGCCCTAGTGAAAAGGGTATGTGACATATCCATAAATTTCCAAAATTCAAAATCTTCTGAGCCTGCCCTACTTTTGTGTATCATCTTGGTGCAAATATAAATTAGAAGTCAGAACATGCGCTAGTAATTCAACAAAGCTTCGCATGGTGGGGACAAGAGACACCTTCATCTGCTCCCTCTGTCACTGAATTTTCAGCTGTAAGAGACCCCGAAGGTCAGCTGGTCTCCCAGCTGGTAACTGAGGGGTTAATGTGGGGCCTGGAGAGGCTACAGGACATACCCAGGGCCTTCAAGAGCCAAAGCGTACTGTGGGGACAAGGTCCTCAGCTCCCTCCTCCCCCCTCCCATCAAGGTCTCCCCCAAATGGTCACCTTAGCACTGGGCGGGGCAGTGACTCAGACTGCCAGGCCTGGTCAGAGCCATGACAACGTGTTTCTGAGGACGTCGTTTCCTGGTAGGGCTGGGGGCCGTTGTGTCAATCCTGCTTGAAATCACACAGCACTGGCTGGCGATTGGAAGCCTTCCGCCCATCCCCCCTGACATTTTCACCATCAAGGGCTGAGTCGTTCAAGACCTTGATCCTAGTCCTGGAGTCTGACACAGAGAGGCCTGGTCCACTGCCCCACGAAGGCTTTCTGCATGGTTTCCCCGCTCGGGGACCCCCACTCAAGGAGCTGGAGCTCCGGTCATCAAACTGCACTCTGGGAGCAATTTACAGGTTCGACAGGACCAGAGGGGCTGAGAAGAAAGAAACAGTCCTTCCAATCAACATCTCAGGAAACTTGTGGTGGCCATCCCTGGCATCTAAATGCCTGTCCCGTTCCAGGAAATGGCTCTTGACAAAGGTCTCCCTGTACGAAGCTCAGCAGACTTCAGACCACTAGCTCTGCCCTTTTCCAATGGCCCCAGGAGAAAACTGACTCTGCTTGACCAAAAGCTAGAATCTTCCATGGGCCTCTCCAGGACATATGCCAGGTTTTGCCCGGAAAATGGAAAGGGCTTCTGTGGAGGGTCATTTCTTCTGTCCTTATTTTATTGAAGGGAAAGCCAAGACCCAGGAGGGGATGCAAGGAGAGCCCAAATTCAGAGGCTTTGACACATAGACACATGGGAAGCTCAGACCTCCGGAGAGCTGCGCTGCAGCCCAGGACTGTTGCTCCAAGATCGATGGCAGAGGAATCACGTGGATGAGGGACGGTCCCTAAGAAAGAGAATGGGGCCTAGGGACAGAGAAGCCTGGAGGGCAGAGAGGAACATGGAGGTTGGGAAACAGCATGATGAGGGGGCTGAGCCAGGAAACCAGGGAAAAGGGACCTCCCCAAGAAGGAGGAAAAAAGGCAATGCAGGCCCTGCCCCCCTGCTAATCAGGGAAATGCAAATCAGACCGCCATCACCAGCCTGCAAAGATTGCCAACAATGAAGACCGGACAATACCAAGTGCCAGAGAGACACGATGTAGGGCTGGCGAGGGGGACATGGGCACAGCCACAGGGGAGAGCGGTTTGGCTCATCTACTAAAATTAAAGACACGCAAGCCCTATGCCCGGCAAGACCGCCCCTAGGGGTCTACCTTTGAGAAAACCTTGCATGTTGTAAACCAAGACAGAAGTACAAGAATGTTCATAGCAGCCCTGTTGGCAATGGCCCAAATCTGGAAATAACCCAAACACCCAACAGGAAACTGGAGAAGAAGTTACGGGTATTCATGCCACGGAATATTCCATGGCAATGAAAATGAGCAAAGCTACTCTACAGCACTCCGTTCAGCACCATGATGACTCCGCTCTGCGGTGCAATGTTTACTGAAAGACACTAGGCACGGAAGAGCCCAGAGGCTGCCATTCTGTTTTTGTGCATTTCAAAGACAAAATTCAACAGCTTAGACATGCACACAAAGATGGTAAGACTTTATAGAAAAACCAGGGGAAATGAGGAGTGTGGTCAACCCGGGGAGGCAAGGAGGCGGCTGTGATAGGAAGGGGCCTGTTGGGGAGGCATTGGGTCCTGCCCTAGAGAGCGTCTCTTTCCTGCCCTGGACAGTGGTGGCTACACATTAATTCTACTTTGAACGGTTGGTGAGTCTTATACATTTTTTTGTCAGCAAGAGGTTGAATATAAAACAAGCAATAAACTTCTCATCATGCCAGTGAGCAGAGTTGGGTGCCTGTGAGGTGGCATTGGGGCAAAAGGTGACCTTGGGTGACCTTGACGCTCCTGAGCTCACCCTGATACCTCCCCGTCACTTGCTCCCATGACCTTCCACCTCCTTCTTATCGGCCAGGCCAAGGCTGCAGGGGCTAAGCTGGCCCACCTGGGGTTGGAAAGGACCCGTCCGCTTACACCCATGCACGGCCCGCCTCAGTGGGGCTGGGCACCGCTGTGCTCCATGACCCTCTGCAGCCATGGACAAACCCCCACCCCCGACCCCCAGCACAGGCCCTACAGTCCCTTCCAGGGCTCAGGAGGGAACACCAGCCCTTCGAGGCCCCCAGCCAATGTAAGCCCTTGTCCTGGAGAAGTGGTTCACAAAACCCCTTGTTTTGGGAGTCCCAGATCTGCTCTGGAAAGGAACACGATCATATCTGCTGTAATAATAATGGCACCACGAAAAGTAACTTCCGTTGAGCACAGGGCCCAACACACTTCTCTCTCTCCTTACCTTCTCCACCCTTCACAAGCAGCCCCAAGGGAAATGTCACTTAACCCCCGCTTTACAAACAAGGAAACTGAGGCTCAGAATGAAAAGGGCCTAAGTCCGCACACCCAGGGAGAGGTGGAGCGTGAATTCAAACCCGGACCCAGGAGAGCCGGTAGTGGGAGCAGCTCGGCCTTGCAGCAGGCAGAGCTGGCTTTGAATCCTGCTTCTTCCAGCCTGTCCAAGGCCTGTGCCCCAGCGCCCCTAACACAGAGCCTTCCTTATCCCTCTGGCACCATCACCCTCAGCACCCCAGGGAGTGGAGCTTACCCCCAAACAGGGAGCTCTGCTGGAGGCCATGGCCAGGAGGAGAGGGCAGCCCCCTTCCATAGCTCATAGGCTCAGAGAGCAACAGGCTCCAGAGAGAGGAAGGGATGGCTCCACAGTCCCGCCGCCTCCTCCCTCGGAGCCCTGTGTCCTTGCTCCAGATCAGCTCTTCCACACCCCTCCAAGGGCTCCAGGCAGCCTGACCCTCCTCCCGCTCGTTCCTCCCCGGCACATCCACCTTACCTCTCCGTCCAGAGGCCAACCCTGTCACTGGAGGAAACTAGGTGCTGGGGTCTCTCCACAGACAATGTGGCCCATGGGACCGGAGGGGCAAGTACAAGGTGGCCCCAGGCCTGGCCGGCCCCAGGCTGCTGAACAGGCCCGGGCCCAGCTTCGAGTGTGCTGCCAGCCTCTGCCAGGCTCTCCCTGAATAAACAAGGCTGCATAGCAACCGCTGCTCCGAAGGAGCCCGTAGCTCCTGCATGAGGGAGAGAGGGAGCCAGGAGACATTTCCCCTTGGCCTTGTTTCCTCTGGGGCCCCACTGGGCATGGGGCACTCCCAAGTGGCCAACCTGTCCTGTGGGGCTGCTGGTGAGAGACAGTTGGGCCGTGCTGCTCAGTGACCACAGCAAGGGAGTGCATGGCGGGCTCGGGGCAGGGATGTCGTTGGCAGTGAACTCCTGGTTTTGCGGCAGGGGGCTGTGGGCCCAATTCTGCTTCAGCTCCCAAGCTGCTTCTAGATGCAGATGGGGCAGGGAGGGTGAGCACCCGGGCCTTGGCAACAAGTAGAACTGACTTTGAATCCTGATCTAGTTTCTTCCAGCTGTGACCTCTGGCTGGTCCTTAACCTTTCTCAACCTCTGTTTCCTCATCTATAAAATGGGGATAACAATACCGACTTGAGAGGGTAGCTGTAGGGATTAAATGGGGCAGGTAACAGGCTTGTGATTATGTCCAGCCTGTCATCAGGCCGCGCATCCCTGTTAGCGCCCGTCCCCAGCAGAAACACAGGCATAGCAAGAGGCCTGTGGCCTCCTCCTCAGCCAGATTTCACTATCCCAGCTTTTAGAAAATGCGAACACTAATAGCCCATATGTGCTTCCTCACGGAGCCCAGGCCCCTGGCAGAAGCACCAGGCTGACATTGTGACAACTGCTCCCTCACGCCAAACCGTTCTCATTCTCACTATCCAAGGGCCACAAGGTGGGGGCAGTGGGAGCCAGGGGCCTCGTGGATTTTACGCAGCATTGCAAAGAGCCGCTCGCCCAAAGACGCTATGAAGTTTTCTAGGTAGATCCCCAAGCCGTTTACAAGGGAGCAGACAGACATAAGACAGAGTGGGGAAAGCTGGCAGGAGGCTGGTCGCACATCCAGGAGGCCTGGCCGACTGAATCCTACGTGCCCAGGGCTTACTGACCGAACCCTCTCCTGGCCTTGCCAGCACCTTCCTGGGTTCTTGCCTCTTCTCTGAGACACTAAGAGCAGGCCTGTGGGGCCTCCCCTGAGGCCGTGGAAGGAACAGCAACCACACTCCACGAGGTGACCAGGAGGGCCAGCCCGTAAGCACTGACAAGATCCCACAAGGCAGGCACTGGCCCCGGGGCCAGAACGCCACAGGCCTGCTGGGCTCCACGGGGAGGCTGCTGCCCTCCATTGCTCCTCAGCGGGCAAGGTGGCGAGCCGACCTGAGCTCCTGAGCTCCCTTTAGCAGAGGCCCCGGGAAGGAGGCATTTCCTCCAAACCAGGACCAGCTCAGAGCAGGAAGAAGCTTCCATGTGTTTTGCGCTGGACTCCCCCCTGCGAGGTGGGCATGAGGAAACCTGAGGTTACAGACGGGATAATTGAGGCCCAGCAAGGCGAGCCCCTGCCCAAGTTTCATAGCTTATCAGTGAGAATGATCAGAGGCAATGCCAGACAGCGCGGGGACAGGATGAGGCCAGCCTTCATGTCCCTGAGCTCTGCTGGGAGGGGGCACGTGTGCACCACCCCCCAACCCCATCCTTACATCACAGCCCGAGTCAGAGCTTCAAAAATACAGATCCAATGGTCACTCCCCAGCCGGACACCCCACATGGCTCCCAGTGTCCTTGGGTAAAGGCTACACTTGACACCACATCTGACAAGTCCCTCCAACCCAGCCGGCGGCCTGTCCTCCTTCAGCCCCGTCTCTCCCTGTGCCTCCTGCTCTCTGCCTGACCCTGCTGGCCTGCTCTTCCAGGGGCTTCGTGCGCCACATTTTCTTCCAGATGCTGGAAACATGGAAAGACGGCGGTTTGCCCTTAGGAGCTGAGTAATGGAGAGAGACCCCCCAACTCCCTGTGCATTCCTGTGTTACCTACAATAAGGCAGGGACCCTTCTCGCAACCCTGGAGAAGAGGGGCTCGGGGGCAGACCGGATCTGATCCCAGCCACTGCACGACCTCCGGCAAGACACAAGCTGTTGGAGCAGGCTCCCCCGTACCAAGCAGGAAGAACACGCAGCCCTCCCCACCCCACCCCACTCCCCGGGGTGTTTGACCCTCAGAAGGCACTCTGCCAGGCAGGTGCGGAGCAGGCACTCACTCGGTGAGTCACCTGCTCCCCAGGATGGGAACCACGTGACCAGAGTGAGCCTGGGGCCATGAGGTGTGGAGTGATGAAGCCCGAAAGCTAAGGAGCCGGCCAGGTGCGGGCAGGGCTGGAGGCCTCCGAAGCTGAAACTGCTGAACCCCATCCCAGGGCCCCAGGAGCAGAGGATTTTCCTGTATGGGAGAGTGGGGGGCCTGAAGGGGCAGGCTGCTGTCTGGAAGCTTTCCGGTCCCTCACCTGAAGAGATCCCAGGAGGGAGGGACTTGAATCTCCTGCCTCACCAGTTCGCTGTGATTTCTGTTGTCATCCTAAATACTTCCAGATCGCATTTTGTCTTCTTTCTTAGAGAAGCCCCCATATCGTTTAAGCTTCAGGCCCTGCAAAGCCCGGATCAAGCCCTGAGGGAAGGGTGCCTAGGGCACGGGCAGAGGAACTCCAGGGGACGGGACCCCGCGGGGCACAGGTGAAGGCGGTGAGGGAGGAGAGACCTGGTCTCAACGTCATCCAAGCCACCGGGAAGACCCCAAACACAAGGCTCTCAGGCCCCCGGGTGTCTGCCTAATAGCTCCCCCTGCAGAGCACAACACACAAGCGTGCACCCACATGCCCACACCTGCCCACACACGCACACACGTGTGCGTGTACACATGCATGAACCCAAAGACACATACACACGTACATGTACACATACACTCACACACATGCTATACACGTGTGCAACGACAGCCATACGTGTACACGCATGTGCACGTGCATATACACACATGCACACCCACAAACACACACCCATGCTTGTGTGCCTGGTAAATCCCTACACATTTTTCAAGGCACAATTCCGTTATGGGTTCAATTGCATTTCCTAAAAATTCATATGTTGAAGTTTCAGGCGCCCATAACCCAGAATGGGACCTTGTTTGGAAATAAGGTCTTGCAGCCATAGCTGGCTCCATCAAGAGGAGGTCCTACTGGAGTCGGGGGGGCCCTAAACAACATGCCTGGGGCCTTTACCGAAAGGGGAAATTTTTTTAAAATTTAAATTCAATTAATTAACATAAAGTATATTAGTTTCAGGGGTAGAGGTCAGTGATTCATCAGTCTTGTGTAATACCCAGTGCTCATTATACCACATGCCTTCCTCAATGCCCATCACCTAGTTACTCCATCCCTCCACCTCCCTCCCCTCCAGCAACCCTCAGTTTGTTTCCTATAATTGAGAGTCTCCTATGGTTTGTCTCTCTCTCTCTGGTTTCATCTAAAAAGGGGAAATTTGAACACGTGAGCGCATGCACACGCACACGCGCGCGCACACACACACACACACACACACACGGAGAATGCTGCGGGAAGATTGGAGTTCCGCTGCCACACCCAAGCGACTACCAGAGGCTGGGAGCAAGGCACCTTCAGAGGGAGCACGGCCCGGCCAGCAGGGCTGACTTTGGCCTTGTGGGCTTCAGCACTATAAGCCCACGCATTTCTGCCGTGCTAACCTACCCAGTGTGTGGTAGGCTTTACAGCGGGCCCAGGAAACTGGTACGGAGCTCAAGCATCCTCTCCTGGAGAAGCTCCCCGCTCCTTCCAGAAAGAGTCTGAGTACAGGCTCTCTCCCACTCCCCCTACAACCCTTCCTCTCTCCTTCCCCTTCACTCTGCTCTGTGCCCACCTTTCAGGCCCTCTGCCTTCTGGCTCCCTAGGGCTTGGCCAGTGGAAGACAGAGGAGAGAGACCAGGGTTCCATTCCCCCAGCTTCCCCCGTGCCGCCCTGCTGGGCTGGCTGCGCCCCTCACCTGAAGGTCACAGCTCTTCACACAAAGGTCAGGGCTCCTGACAGGCAGCCCTCTGTGTTTCTGAGGTCCTATAACTACTCCATTCAAGCCTAGAGAGGGTGAGGGTGCCCAGCATGACCAGCTGGCCTGAGGAGGTGATTTCTCCACATCCTGCCCATATCTGTAGAAACCCCTCCCACAAAACTTGCCTCCAGTCACCCAATTTGAGTATGAGGCTCTCTCTGCCAGTCCCTAAGTTCCCTGTCTCACTATTCTCAGGCAAGCTTGATGACTCCATGTCTGTGTCCCCCCTGAGCACAAGGACCACCAGTGAGGATTTCTATACACCGAACATGGCCCAAGGCTCAGCACGCCCCAGAAGGCACTGAGTAAATACTTAAAACAATGACTTCAGCGGACTGACCGTGCAGAATCACAGGCTGGGAGAAGGGCTCTTGTGCGCACCTAGGAAGTCGTCCTCATCACATCCACAGACGACAGCCCGTGTCCACCCAGCAAGCGGCTCAAGATCTCAAAAACTGATACCCAGAAACTTGCAACACCTGATTCAGTAAATGGATGATGATTACATTTTGACCCTATTCCCTCAATGGAAATGTCCCCGAGGGTCCTCTTGGCCCTTTGTGACCTGTAAAATGAACCAAACTGCTCTATTTCCAGTAATGTAAAGGACTGGGTATCCTGAACGCACTTCTCATTGCAAAATATCCAGATGCCTGATTAAAATATGCAAATAAACGTCTAAGTACATAACTGAGAAAAAGCCTTTCTCAAATCTCTTCCTCCCCCTGTATGTACATATTGCCCCTGGCCAAATCCCACTCTCCTTTGGGGAGCCCTCCTTGACTCCCCAGGACCTCCTCTGCTTCCCTAGCCCGGCACATCTCCATCATAACTCCATTCAGCACACGGAGCTGCAACGGTCCACTTGGCCCACCCCTGCCCCAGCCAGCCGCACACACACACTAGGCCGTGAGCTCCCAAGATCCTAGCACCAGAGTGCACGGTACACACTCAGTTCGTGTGGTGGGAGTACCACGAGCCCTGATGACATGAGGACAGGGGACCATTAGTAGTAAAGAGCTCCCTTTCCCTGCAACATTCACTGCTTTTCCCAGGAGTGGACATTGGAAATAGTATCTCCAGGCCACAGACCAGAGTCTGAGCACCACACATTGTAAGGAAGATGGGAAGGGGGGTCTGGGGTGACCTCTTGGCCAGCATTGCCCCACTGGAAACCAGCACTCTCAGCCACAAAGAGAAGTTAGCTTACATGCAGCAGGTGGGGCAAGGCCCTTCTGATGGAAGCGCCAGGGAGGCGAATGTCCAGGCTGGGCCTCGGGTTCCCACCTCTCAGGATAAAGCAAGTCCAGGCTACTGATGATTAGCATATGACCAGACCAAGGGTTCAAGATAAGCAAACAGGTGGGTTGGTCCCAGCCCTGACCCTGTCATCAACTTTACTATGTGGCTTCTGGTGAGTCCCCATCCTTCTGGGGCTTCCAAGTCCCTTCAGGTCCCTTCACACTAGGATTTTGTGTATCCTGGGTCCTTCCCCGGGCTGAGGAGAAGAGCTGGAAGTCCCGCCTTACACACGACACACACACCCACACGAGGAAGTAGAACAATGGAGGCAAGCTGGTGCTGTTTCTAGACTGACACTTGGGCTGACTCATCCTCCCAAAATATCAGTCCTGTTCCTTCTTACCCCAGTCCGCCCCTCAGAGCCCAGTCCATGAGAGCCTGGGAGGTACTGACGCCTAGTGCAGGCTGGGCGCAGCTGCTCAGATACTGCCAAGGGCTCAGAATAGGCCCCTCTCAATCCATATTCCCCTGTAGGCGGGCTCATCCCCTGGGAAACTCCAACATCATATAGGTGACCTGAGTCACAGGGTCAAAGAGAGGACCAAGCCAAGCCCTTCATGTTACAGATGAGGGAAACTGAGGCCCAGAGGGTCTCAAAGGAAATCAGTGGTAGTGGCAAGGCAAGACTGAAGCTTTCTAATTATGCTGCTTCTGGCCCAGCTGCCCCTCAGGGACTTCTCCCAAGAAAAGCCAGCCCCTTACCCCACATGGGATGTACCCCTCCTTCCTTACCCCCACAGAAGACTGTTAGAGAAGAGAAGCTCACTGCCCCACAGCCACAGAAAGCACATGAGGGAGGAAAGCTGTTCCTTCAATAATGGATGGTGGATGGATGGGAAGGAGGAGGGAAGGGAGGGAGGAAAACCAATATGTGAATAAATTAATAAATAAATGAAATGAAAGAAGGAATGTAAAGAAAAAGAGATAAGGGGTAGAAGGAATCAGTAAGTGTATGAATAATTCTGGACATTATTTGAATTCATGTTTCCCAAACTTCCTTTACTGGGAGCTAATAGAGAAAAATGATTTGATACATTTTTATAAGAACATACAAAGAAATCAGAAAATTCTTAAAATGCCCCCATGTTTCCAGTTTGTGAAAACTCATCACATGATATGTGTACATTTCTATATGTTTGTTTGGTTTTTTAAGGCTCTATCCAGCAGGGTCCAGTGGGGAATGGAACTTCCAGGGCAATGAGGCAAGGCATGGCAGTGTGGGGCAGGGCCCTACTTTTTCTTGGATGGTGCCAGAGGGGTTCAGTGGGAAAAGTCCATTCCCACCTAGATCTGTGGGCTACACCCATATAGCATGATGGCCTGAAAAAAAGGAGACTAAGTAGGATCTAGATCTAGGTAGGATCTAGATCTACCTAGATCCTACCATCAGGATCTAGAGTCTCACCTCTAACACCCAAATGTCTAAGATACAGCTGAAGATTACTGATAATACCAAGAACAAGGAAAATATGAACTGAAATGAGAGAAGACAATCAGGGATGCAACACCAAAATGATACAGATGTTAGGATTATCTAACAAGGATTCGAGAGCAACCATCATAAAATGCTTTGATGAACAGGCTTGAAACACATAAAAAAGTAGAAAGTCTCAGCAATGAAATAGATGATATAAAGAAGAACCAACTGGGAATTTTAGAACTGAAAAATACAACTGAAATCACTCAATGTGAATATGACTATGACAGAGGGCAGAATCAGTAAACTTGAAGAGAGAACAATAGAAACTACCCAATGCATATGACAGAGAGAAAACAGACTGAAAAGAAAGGAACAGAAGCTTGGGGATGTTCGGCCCTATAACCAGAGCTCTAACACTTGTACTATTGGAGTGGAGAGGAGAAAGAGGGTGGGCTAGAAAAGTACTCAAAGAAATAATGCCTGAAAGCTTTCCAAATATAGTGAAAGACTTTAATCTACAGATTCAGGAACTGAGCAAATTCCAAATGCAATAAACCTGAAGAAATCCACTCCAGGACATATCACAATCAAAGTTCAAAACACTAAAGACAAAGAAAAAAAAAAAAATCTTGAAAGAAAAAGCCGTGAGCCCAGAATTCTATACCCAGCAAAAATATCCTTCAGGAATGAAACTGAAATCAAGACATCCTCAGACAAAAGAAACTAAGAGAATTTGTCACCATCAAGCCTACCCTAAAAGAATGGCTAAGGGAAGTTCTTCAAAAAGAATGGAAATGACAAAAGAAGGAAACTGGAATAAGGAAAGAAGAAGAAAAATATGGGTAAATGCTTATTCTCCCTGGGGCAGGGCAAATGCATAGGGTACAACAGAGTGTCCCAAAGCTTTGAAAATCTTCACACACGGCTCACACAATTGGACACCATCAAGGGACGAAGTGAAAGGGTATGTTTGAGGCACTTCAAGCCACTGGGTCAAGTAGCCACAAGCCTTACTACCAAATGCCAACTAGTGTGTGTGTGAAGTTCTTTTGTTAAGACATTTTGAGGAAGGTTTTCTCTTACTTGAAGCTGACAGTTTCCTAAATGACAAGGCAACTTGCTTGCTGAGCCTTTCCATCCAAAGACTCTTGTGCTGAGAACAGAATGACTAAAATGGACAGTCTTGACAAGTCCTCCTCACCAGGGCGACACCTAATTCAACCCATGTGACCACAAATCTCATCTGTGGTATGGACCTGTGTGGCATGGACAGTCTAATCAAAGATCCGACACCAGAAAGTTGCTGCCCTAGGAGAAAGGCAAGCAGGTGGAGAGTTTGACCTCTTCCAGACCAGAGACTAGGGGCAGGCACAGCTCCAGTCTCTAAAGGGAATTGTTCAGTCTGTGTTCAGATCTGTTTCTCCTTACACACTGTGGGAAGGATATCAGCAAACCACACTCCATCCACATGACGTGTGAGTGAACATGAACATGACAGTGAAGCTATGATGTCATATAAGGAACTGTGAAGACATAGGAAAAATGAACTCTGGGGAATGTGAGGGCTCCGTTGAACCACTGAAGGGATAACAGGCCATAGTAAACTGGGCTTGGCTGAATAGCCCCAGAGACCAGGGTGCTACTTACCAGACCCTCTAACAAATGGCTTCCCAGGAAGCAGTGAACTCTCTATCCTTAGGGATGTGTGAGGAGAAGCCAGACCACATCCTTCCAGGATGCTCAGTAGGGATCTAGCCTCCCTACGACCTGGCCTCCCATACCCCAACCCCACTAAGAACACTTATAGCTCCATCACTCTTGAATGTGGGGGAAATGGGAGACACAGCCCCCTTGCATTTCAGGTGAATTCTGTGTTTCGTTCTAGCTACATTCTGGAATATAGAATGAGCCTGAAATGTATAAGGAATTCCAGCCCAGCCATCCCCCAGTTGTGTTTTGTGGAACAAATATGAATACTAAAAAAAAAAAAAAAAAAAAAAAAAAAATTTAAATCCCAGTAAAGGAAGTTTGGGGAAAAAAAAAAATTTAAATCCCAGTAAAGGAAGTTTGGGAAACATGAATTCAAATAATGCCAAACTCATTTTTTAACTAGACTATGTCTCGGGACTTGTCATGTGTTCTATGTATTGTAATGTCCCAATAAGGGGTAGAGTATGAGGTGATTTTTAAATGTATATGACCATAGACTTGTATGAAGCAATTTCTAGATCTACGTGAACTTATACCTATTTACTTATGAAATATTTCTTAGGACCAGCATTTTGAAGAACACATGTTACAAAACAAGGTTCTAATCTGTCTCAAAGTTTCCAGGGCAACTAGCCCAGAACTTGAGCCCAACTGAATAATTCAATACAAATTCAATAATACAAATCACATTTTACCCCTTGAGACCATCAAGACATATCAGAGCTGAAGAAAGTTGTTCAGATCAGTCAAGACGTGTATCTCCCTTGCCAGCTGGTACCAGAACACCAATACTCCCCTCCAGAAAAGTCATCTTTAGAAGCTGAAGAGGAGGAAAAACCTTCAGAGAAAAAAAATACCTCAGAGCAGATATAAAAGTGAGCTAGGATGTGCCTTCCTGCCATCATAAAGTTGATCGAGGATCTCCCCCACAATCACCACCAATCTTCTCTCTAAAGACTCTAAAGTACCACAAATGCAAGCTTTTTTGGGTAATCTTGGCCTGCCGCAGACCATGGCGGACAAACACATCCCTAAGCCTCCCACCCATTACCTGGAGTGCCAGGCTTCAGGGGCGTTTTCAAAGGCAGGAAGTCCCAGGGCTTTATCTGCAGTGTCCAGGCCTGATCCCCGGCAGCCTCCAGCCGTCAGCCAGGGCGCCCTGGGAGGGAGAGAGGAGGAGGAGACACCCACATCCTCTTCCAAGAGACAAGCCAGCGCCGGCTGGAGGGAGAACCAGGCCTGCTGGTCTCTGGGCACCGGCTCCGTCTGATGAGGATGGAAAGAAAAGCCTCTTGTTTCTCACTGTTCCCCTGGGTGACGGTTACCATGGATATGAATCAATTTGGGGCGCCTGTCAGTTGCCCGTTGACTCTAAAGAACAAGCTCGCCCTGAACCAGTCACGCAGGGACACATCCGGCGGACAGCGTGACGCGAGCTCGGGTCCATGGATGGAGGGGGTGCCCGCGGGCGGCTGCTTGGGGAGCGCAGCCCGGGGCCTGACACGGTGCCCACACGTGCACCTGGGCCCTCACGGAGAAGCACTGTGACATAGATGGTTACTGAGTAACTCCCTTTACCCCTTCTTAATAGGCAGGACACCCAGAATTGTAAAGGACACCCTTCCAGAATGCCCAAAGAAAATACCCGAAACCAAGCCCCCGGAAGTAGGCCCTGTAATGGTGCATTTAATAACCACAGCCAGCCCTCAGTTGCCAGCCCAAGGGCTTTATAGACTCTAGCTCCCTTATCCCCACAACAATCCTTGGGGGTAAATACTCTAGGCACTTCCACCTTACAGACAAGGAAACTGAAGCCTAGAGGCATCACCCAGTGAGCCGCAGAAAGGCCAGGATCAAAAATCATCTTTTTGGGGGCGCCTGGGTGGCTCAGTGGGTTAAAGCCTCTGCCTTCAGCTCAGCTCATGTTCCCAGGGTCCTGGGATCGAGCCCCGCATTGGGCTCTCTGCTCAGCAGGGAGCCTGCTCCCCACTCTCTCTCTCTCTGCTTGCCTCTCTGCCTACTTGTGATCTCTGTCAAATAAATAAAATCTTTTAAAAAACAAACAAACAAACAGCTTTTCCTTTTCCCTCGCAGGTCTCCTGTACTTTCCAGGACTTCAGGGACCCAGACCCAGCTTGCCCTGTGGCCTCATGCAGATCAGGGCATGTCTCTGTTCCCCATTTTCTCATCTCTAACATGGGAATAAAGATATTTTCCCTGCTTATGCCAAAGCTTGTCCAAATTTAGGGAAGAGAAAAAGAAAGGAAATTAGCATTCACTAATCACCTACTTTGTGTCAAAGTAGTCATACTGGTTCTTACATAATGGCTTCTAATTCTGTAAGAAAGATAAGGAACCTAAGCAGAAAGTCACCTGTCAAAGGTCTCATAGCCAGGAAGCCCAAAAGTCTGGATTCAAAAGAGACCTACCTGGTTCCAAAACTTTTGGTTTTTATGTTTTCTGCTCATTTGGTTTTGTATACCAAAATGTTATGGGTACAAGAACCCATTAGGGGCACGTGGGTGGCTCAGTAGTTAAGCATCTGCCTTCGGCTCAGGTCATGATCCCAGGGTCCTGGGATTGAGCCCAGCATTGGGCTCCCTGCTTGGCAGAGAGTCTGCTTCTTCCTCTCTTACTCCCCCTGCTTGTGTTCCCTCTCACTGTGTCTCTCTGTCAAATAAATAAATAAAATCTTTAAAAAAAAAAAAAAAAGGAACCCATTAGCATTAATAATCCAAGTCCCCTTGGGACTCTAGTCTTCTAGAATCCTCATCTGCCCCATGTCCTGCCTCGCCAGCCACAGAAAGGCTGCAGCTTCCAACTTCTGCAGTTGGGACAGGTGCCCACCCTAGCCCAAGACCCTCCGCCTCCGAGTCATCTGTAGCACCCACTGCTCTGTCCCACAACCACCCAGGCAATCAGACCCAACCCACTCAGCTTTGAAGGGGCTAAAACTAGAACTGGAGGGTTCCTGGCAAATCTCAAGGCCTGAATGTAGAATGCCGTGCATTGCAAACCTTACAAAACTCCTCAAGCCCAGTTAGACTCTTTCTGAGGCCTCTCTGTGCACAGAGTATCCCGATGCTTCATGAAACCCAGATAGACACTTGTCATTCTTGCTGCATACAGGAATGGCACATTCTTTTGCTGAGATCAAAGAGCAAAGAGCCTGCGTGCTCTTTGTTGGAGCTCCCCCAACCACCGGGAGTTGGCCTCATCCACTGCAGAGGCAGGGTGGGCTTGTTGGGGGCACCCTCTGAAACGCTGCCCAGGACCACTGCTGAAGCAATAACTCTCCAAGGATCCTACAGGTCACTGGTGCGGGGGCGGGGGTGTGGGGGGGGGAGCTCCTAGGAAACACATCCTTGTGTGGAAAGTGGGCACAATTTCCTTGGGACGTGTGCCACTTAGAGGAGGAGGGCAAAGGTAAAAAGGACAAAGATGGCCTCATCTCCACCAGACAGACCCACTGAGAAAAAGGGAAGACTCCCGGGGTGGGGGGTGGCGGGCTGTGGGGGAAGACAGAGTCAGCAAGTGATGGAGAGAGCCAGAAAGAGAACGTCTATGACAGCCCAGTGCGTCTCGGAGTACAGACGCCAAGTGACCACGTAGGGCGTTTGCAGCGTTATGGGCAAAAATTACAATTTAACTCTTTGAAAAGAGAGTCTCTAACTGGACCACAGATGAAGATGGGGGAACAAATGTACTCCAGGTCAGAAGAAGTGATGTGGTACTTGATGCCCTGCTGCTCTGTGGTCTGAAGAGTTTTATAACTTCCCTGAGGGTTTACCGAACACGGGGCCATGGGACACACGAGCAACTTCATTTTACTGCATCTTCTCTGCTGCCTTCAGAGCTGCACGCATCTTCCCTTTGTGGATGAGGACACGATACTCGGGGAAGGTAAAAAGGCTTGCCAGGGGCCTGGGTCCTCCACACTACTCCAGAACTTTTGCTGGGCTCAGTTTCTCTGGAGGAAAAGGCATGCCGGGCCAGGCAATGGCTGCCTCAGAGAGGGCCAGTGTAGGCCACAGAGATTTCATGCATACAGTTCTTAAGCAGCGGGACCTGTTTGCTTCTTTCTTTCTAACTTTAAAAGATCCACATTGAGGAAGGAGTGGAGATGCCCTCCACTAGACGAATGGATAAAGAAGATGCGATCCATAAATACAATGGAATATTATGCAGCCATCAGAAAGGATGACTACCCACCATTCGCATCAACATGGATGAGACTGGAGGGGATTATGCTGAGTGAAATAGGTCAAGCAGAGAAAGTCAATTATCATATGGTTTCACTTACTTGTGGAGCATAAGGAATAGTGCGGAGGACCACAGGAGAAGGGAGGGAAAACTGAAGGGGAAGAAAAGGGAGGGAGACAAACCATGAGAGACTCTGGACTCCGGGAACCAAACTGAGGGTTACAGAAGGGAGGGGGTGAGGGGATGGGGTAACTGGGTCATGGGTACTAAGGAGGGCGTGTGTGGTGATGAGCACCGGGTGTTGTACACAACTAATGAATTGTTGAACACTACATCACAAAATAATGATGTACTATAAAAATAAATAAATAAATAATCCAGATTGATAAACAGTCCAGACTTGGACAAATTTCTTGAAATCTGACAATCCCTAAAAAAAATGTTCTCTGTCTTTGCCCACTCAAACAATACATGTGAGGACAAGCCCCGTGGGGGCCTAACAGTGCAACGTCAAACCTACGACTTCTCTCCCCCAGCTCCATTAAATAAGTCTTCCTCTTGTAAAATTTTACATTTGCAAACTTGCAGACTTTAAAAAACAAAGATGGTTTTCTTCTACATGTGAAATTTCTCAAGTCCAGAGTCTTGCAAATGCCTCTGAAATGCAGTAGGGCTCTCCTGTGAAACTCATGAGCTGTCATAACGCGGACGAAAAATGGACGCCATTTCTCTGGCGCTCTTGGGGAGTAGGCAGCTGTTATAAACCACCGCTGTGGTGGGGATAGTATGGTCTTATTTTTATATTTATAGATACATATGCACATAGAAAAGTCTGGAAGGATATATGCTAACACATTACTTCTGCTTACTCTATGATGGAGGGATTATGGATGATTTTTACTTTAATTGGTATTTCAAGGTTTTCTACAAATGAACACAGATTATTTATATGCATTTTTAAATTACTATAATAAAGACTATGTAGCCACATAAAAAAGATCAATAATCAAAAGTTAAATGAGACTTCTCCTTCTAACATGATGGACTAACATAGACCAGATTTATCCTCCCACAGTAAACAATTAGAAAAACAGACAAAATATATGAAACAATTATTTTCAGACACTGGACAACAGGCAGCACTGTGAATCCTCTGGGAAAGGAAATGGAAGTAGGGTGGCCTGAAGGAATCCTAGCTTTCTGCTTGGAGGCACCTTGCGGCCACAGAGTGGGGAAAGGGAACCCCAATCTGGCCGTGTTGTGGTTATGGAGATGGGGGTTCAAGAAGCTGAGGCAGCCGGAAGTTGCAAGACAGAGTTCTGGTGGAGAGAGATGTAGGTAGAAAAGCAGCTTCAAACTCTGCCCAGGCATGCCCTTGAGTCTATTGAATACCAAGAGGCTCAAGTGTAGAATACACTCCCAGGAGGTCAGACGGAGAGCTACCAAGAAACAGTGAGCAGAGCAGGTCCCAGAACTTACACAGCATTTAAGTTCTACCTCGTCAACAAGCAGAATCTTTGCTGGTAACTCAGGAGCATTCAGTTGGGACTCCTAAAGGTCACACATATTGTGATGCATATGGAAACCTAGAGCCATCAGTAAAGAAAACAAAGAAAGAAGCAGAGCAGATAAAGTGTTATTTTTAAAACTATTCAACCAAAAGTCACAAAAGGGAGTGAAAGAGAGAACGAAGAGCAAAGGAAATAAATAGAAAACTACTACCCCATCATAGGGATTACCATGGTAAATGGGTATCCTCTAAACATTGAGATCAAAAGGAAGAGAGAGACTGGGCAAAAACAAGACCCAACTACACGCTGCCTTGAAGACATACATTTTCAAATTTAAAGCGCAGATAGGTGTGGGGCACCGGGGTGGCTCAGCTGGTTAAGTGGCTGGCTCTTTGTTTCAGCTCAGGTCATGATCTCAGGGTCCTGAGCTGGAGCCAGGTTGGGCTGTGCACTCTGCAGGGAGTCTGCTTCGGGAGTATCTCTCTCCCTCTCCCTTTGCCCCTCCCCCTGCTTGCTCTGTCTAAAATAAATTAGAAAAATACTTCAAGGGGCACCTGGGTGGCTCAGTGGGTTAAAGCCTCTGCCTTCCGCTCAGGTCATGATCTCAGGGTCCTGGGATCGAGCCCCACGTCGGGCTCTCTGCTCAGCGGGGAGCCTGCTTCCCCCTCTTTCTCTGCCTGCCTCTCTGCCTACTTGTGATCTCTCTCTCTGTTAAATAAATAAATAAAATCTTAAAAAGAAAAATACTTCAAAACATAGGTAGGAGAAAAGTAAAAGGATGGGAAAAGATTTCTATCATGCACATAATAAGCATAAGGAAACTGGAGGGGCTATGTTAAAATCAGACAAAACAGACATTAGGACAAGAAATGTCACCAGCTGTACGGAGAGACATTTCACAATGACAAAGCAGTCCATTCATCCAGAAGATATAGCAGTCTTAAATGTGTATGTACCCAATAACAAAGCTCAAAATACATGAAGCAAAAACTGGGAGAACATAATCACGTTTATAGTTAAATACTTAGTTGAATAGACTTCTTTCAATAATTGATAGGATAAGTAGACGCAAAAAGTAGAAAACCTGAACAATACCATAAAACAACTTGACCTAATTGATATATTTTTTAAAGATTTATTTATTTATTTGGAAGAGAGGGTGCACCAGTGGGAGGGGCAGAGGGAGAGGGAGAATCTCAAGCGGACTCCATGCTGAGTGGGGAGACTGACGCAGGGTTCAATCTCACGACCTTGACTTCACGAACTTGAGATCATGACCTGAGCTGAGTTTGGCGCTTAACCAACTGTGCCACTGAGGTGTCCCAGCCTAACTGATATTTATGGAACATTCTACCCAACAATAGCAAATACCCATTCTTTTCAAATGCATAAGAAACTTTCACTGAGATAGATAAATTTTGTACTGGGCCATAAAATAAGCCTCAGTAAGTGTTCTCTTACCACAACAGAATTAAATTAGAAAGTAATAGTAGAGGGGTGCCTGGGTGGCTCAGTGGGTTAAAGCCTCTGCCTTTGGCTCAGGTCATGTTCCCAGGGTCCTGGGATCAAGCCCCGCATCGGGCTCTCTGCTCAGCAGGGAGCCTGCTTCCCTTCATCTCTCTGCCTGCTGCTCTGCCTACTTGTGATCTCTGTCAAATAAATAAATAAAATCTTAAAAAAAAAAAAAGCAATAGTTGAAAGGTCCTCAGGAAAGCCCCAAATATATGGAAATTAAAAATCACACATCTAAATTATCCATGAGCCAAAGGAGAACTCACAAGAGAAAAGAAAAATTAGAGAATGTTTTATACTGAATAAAAATGAAAACACAGCCTACCAAAATTTGTAGGTTGCAGTAAAGGGAAAGTTTGGCTTTTAATGCTAAACCAGAAACAACCCAAATCTCTATTAACAGAAGAGAAAAACAAATTGTCGTGTACCCATGCAATGGAACAGCACCCAGCAATAAAGGAAACAAACTATAGATTCGTGCAACATCAATGAATCTCAAAAACATTGTGTTGAGTAGCCTTCATTGGAAACTCAGAACTGAAAGAGAACATTTATATGATTTTACTTACATGAAGCTCTTGGAAAGGTATCTATTCCACAGTGACAGAGAGCCTGTCACTGGTGGCCTCAGACTTACAGGGAGGGAGACATTTGGGATTAACTAAGAAGATGCACCAGGGAAATTTTTGGGTTGATGGAAATTTCCTCTATCTGGATCATGCCGCAGTTATACAGGTGTAAGTATCTGTTGAAACCCATTGACCTATATGCTTAAAATGTATGCTTTTATAGATTGTAAATTATATCTCAATAAAGGTTTGCTTTTCCTTTTTTTTTTTTTTAGCTAGCATCACTACTTGTAAACCATGTGTCATTATCTCACCTCCTGATGTGTTACAGTATGAAGTATACAGTGTCATCTTTGATGTCTAATCAAAACTAGGAAACCCTGGGGCACCTGGGTGGCTCAGGGTTAAAGCCTCTGCCTTCGGCTCAGGTCATGATCCCAGGGTCCTGGGATCGAGCCCCACATCGGGCTGTCTGCTTGGCAGGGAGCTTGCTTCCCTCTTCTCTCTGCCTGCTTCTCTGCCTACTTGTGATCTCTGTCAAATAAATAAATAAAATCTTAAAAAAAAAAAAAAACCTAGGAAACCCAAATCTGACTAAGTCTTAAGATCTGTGCTGTTCCATACCATAGCCACTAGCCACATGTAGCTATTTCAAATAAATGAATGAATGAATATTAAATAAAATGTAAAATTCAATTATTCAGCCATGCTGAATAAATTCTAATTGTTTGATGACCCCATCTGCCTAGTGACAACCATAGTGGGTATTGCAAAGAACATTTCCATCATCACAGAAAATTCTATTGGATAGTACCGAGATGTAACATCCAGATTATAGAAAACACAGAGTTTAGAAGAATGAGTTATACCCACAACAGAGAAACAATCAAATCCAGCGTGTGGCTTGTTCTACAAGACAACTGGCCTGGTCACTTCAATGTGTTGACATCAGAGAAAAACTAAAGAGGGAAACGGAAAGAGACTGTTCTAGAGCAAGAGTAACCAAAGAAGACTTAACCAGACCCAATGAGCTAACCTTGACTAGATCCTGGCTTGAGAAAAAAGACAGCTATTAAAAAAAAGTAAAAGGAAATAAGTAAAAGGCATTGAGGGGACTGTCGGAAAAAATTGAATATGAACCAGACATCAGACAACATTAGGGAATTACTGTTTGATTTTTGGGGGTGTAATATTGGTATTGTGATTATGTTGGCAGTCACAATTTTTAGGAACTTCACAATGAAGTATTTAGAAGTGTTGTGACGTCTCCAATTTACTTTCTGAAAGATGGGCAAAACTAAACATGCCCACAAACATAGAGGATGCAAAATATAATATTAACAACGGTTTAATGTAACCGGTGTACATACAGATAATTATACTATTCTTTCAGCTTTTCTGTATATTTGAAATTTTTATAAGTTGGGAAAAGAAGTCGGAAAAAATTCTACGCCCCTTCCATCCCTGCCATAGTGTAAAATCATGGCTTCCATGGACAAGGTTCTGTAGGGCAGACGAATGCTGTTGGTGTATGTATGTGTGATTTTTCTGACTGTGGCTTTATCGTTATCACTTTGTGAGGGAATGGAGAAAGGGAAACATCCATTCAAACTTCCTATGCTGAGCAACTCCCACAGACTGCTGTTTTTCCTGGGAGCTGGCCATTTTGTCAGGCAGGCGCTTGTGGTCCCATGGAGGGCCTGGCGGGGGTGGGGTGGGGTGGCATGCAGCAGGCAGGTCTGAGAAGCGAGTTGACAGACCAGCTGCCTACTCCATGGCCACTGTCCGGAGGGGCCAACCAGCTGGAGACTCAACCTCCTCTAAATTTGGGTTCACATCTGGGTCCCTGTCGCAATGCACGTTGCTGGGTTTGAGGCCCTCGGGCTCTGTTTCTGGACCTGGACCCCAGAAAAGAGAGCTGGGCAATTTGCACAAAGCAAGGATGGCACCTAGTGGTTGTTTTTATACTGATGTTGTCCTTCTAAGCTGAGAACGTACCAGGGCAACCAGACAAGGCCTGGTGAGGATGGGAGAAAATGCAGTGCTCTGGTTCTAAATGCACTCACTGGGCTCAGCAGAGTCAAGCCAGGGCAATAAGCAACACACGTGTGTACTGGACACGGAATGTCGGGTGGGGGACAAAGGACCATGTGGGGCTACCTGAGAAAATTTTGCCATAGGCTCTCTGTTCATCAAAACTCATTTTGGTTTCTTAAAAGTGGATAGTCTCCCATACTTCACTAATCAAGGATCTCAGGCCTAAGGTGTTCATGTTGGAAGTTTCTAGAACACACCTAGTAAGCATCTATTTGCTGCTTGCTTTGGTTGTTCTTGCTTCCTAAGAGACCCTCCCTCAGGCAGGGGTCAGTGTAGTAAAGTCATTCTGATTCCTGGTTGGGAGAAGTTTGTCTCCCCTTTTTCATGACTTCCATGGCACTTCTCTTGTGAAAGGAAATGACACTTCATTCCACTTGTTTTCTAGTTAGTTGTTTCACGGTCTCTCCCTACTCATCTCCACCCCCAAATTATAAGTGCAGGAAGGAGCAATCTGAGGGAACTTCAACGCCGCATGTCAAATGCAATCAACTGTGTGCAAAGCACTAAGGACCCAGCTTGGGAAGAAGAGAGACAAAAAACAAAACAAAACAAACCCTTCCCATTGAAGACACTCACCTGTGCAGAAGCCCAGTCCCTCCCTGGCCTATTGAAGTCCTAAACAAACACACAAAGTCATACAATCCTGAGGTAATGGCCTAGCAAATATTTTGTGTAAGAATCTTGTTTACTTTGCCCAAACTGGGATGTTCAGCCACACACACTCCTTAAGGAGCAATTAGGTCATTTCTTCCAATGCAATGACCCCAGCCTGAGGAGGTAGAAGCAAGAACCACCATTTCCCAATTTTAAAAAAATCACAATCGTCACGTGATATTCCTATCAAATGGGAAAAATAAATTTTAATGTTAGAATCTTTCAAAATGAAATCAGTTCTCTTAATGTACTGGTTTATTCCAAGCCCCACCAGCTGGTCCTGATGCAGTCTGAAGGATTGAGGTGGTTCTATGTTACTAACTAGGAAAGTCCTCTAAGATACACTGGCTAATAAAAGTGAGTTCAAGTTGCAGAATACAGTATGATTCCATTTACATGAGAAAAGAAGAAACTATTTATTTCCTAAGAGCACATCTGAATGTACCCAAAAGCATAGGAAAAGACTTGGGTAGGGGGTGCCTAGGTGGCTCAGTGGGTTAAGTGACTGACTCTTGGTTTCAGCTCAGGTCATGATCTCAGGGTCATGAGATCAAGGCCCGCATGGGCTCTGCGCTCACTGGGGATCCTGCTCCAGATTCTCTTCCTCTGCCCCTCCCCCTGCTTGTGTGCCCCTCCGCCCACTGGTTCGTGCTCATGCTCTCTCTCACTCTAAAATAAATACATTGTTTAAAAAAAAAAAAACTTGGAGGAACCAGTGGGCACATTTAGTTTAGCCTTATACCTAATGTTTTCATCCTTTCTTATAAGAATGTATTTGTGTTACTTGTCTAATTAAGATTTATTTTTTAATGAGGTGCCTAGAGTAATCCAACTCAAAGGCTGAAGGGAGAACAGTGGTTGCCAGGGGCTACGGGGAAGGGGAGATGAGTCCGTGTTTAATGCGTGAAGAGTGTCAATTAATGGTTCTGGAGTCGGACGGCGATGGTGATGGTCGCACAGTGTGAATGTACTTCCTGACACCATACTGTGTACTTAAATGGTTCAAGTGGTAAATTTCATACTCTGTATATCCTACCACAACTTAAAACTTGTTAAATGTATTTTTTAAATGCTTAAACTCTCATGAACGAGACAACAGCTCAGCTCACAATGAACCTGGCTTTGGGCAGAAGACTGCCCCCCCACCCGCCTTGACTGAGGTGGGCTCCTGGAAGGCACCCATGTGGCGCTGGGCGGTTGGATGTGACTCGGCAATCCTGACCAGCTCGGGCTCCCAGTGGAAAACAGGGGCACACTCTGAGAGCGTCTGAAGAGTTTCATCACGGGGCTGCTTACAATGGTGTGGCCCGAGTTGGGGGAAATTGGCCGGGGAGGGGGAGGCATTCTAAGACAAAGGCAAAGAAAGCAAATCGAACTTTAAACTGCAGCCAGCAGAGGAGAAAAGAAAGGTGACTGTCACTGGCCTCCCGCTAGAGCTAAGCCCTTGCTACCCCAGAGCAAGGTGCGGAGCTCACCAGCCCCAGGCAAATCAACATCGCCCTCCTGGCCCAGACGCCCATCGCCGATGCCAACCAGCTGCCCGCCCAGGAGCCAGGCTGATTCAGTGTGTAAAACTCAGCCTCCCAGGGCACAGAGCAGCTAGAGAAAGCCGGAGAGTGGGGCTGGGGAGGCAGAGAATATCCAGCTCTCCTGAGGGTCAGCAGTGGCTGGATTGTAGCATCACAAACGTGGGCACTGTCGGGCAGCCAAACGACAGAGAGACTCTGAGGCAGCAGAGGGTGGCAGGCAAGGGACCTCACAAAGACCCTGGCAGTTCTTGTCCCTGCCACCTGCAGTCCCTCCCCGGGGTCCAGCCGGCTCTGCCTGTGTGCAGAGATGCTTTGGAATTTTAATACACCTCTTTCGCTTAAGCTGCCTCCGGTTAAGTTTTTGTTTCTTACAACCAAAGAATCCTTCCTTAATAACATGGAAGAATGAAAAGGCAAACAAAGATTTAGGAAATATGTAGGAATAAAGACACCAAAAATAAAATGAAATTAACTGTAAAGCTACAATAGTTCAAACTACTGAGTACCGACCCGAGAGAGAGGAGTGGACCGAGTGGACAGCACTGAGACAGACTGACGGCTGGAGCACGGGTCTACGGGAGAGAGAGTGTTAGTGGGTTCGGGCTGCTGTAGCAAACTACCACAGACTGGGGGGAGGGGCGCTTAGATGACAAATGACACTCACGGTTCTGAAGGCTGAGAAGTCCACGATGAAGATGCTGGCAGATCTGGTGTGTGCTGAGGACCCGCTTTCTGCCCTGCAGGTGGCCGTCCTCCGTGTGTCCTCAAATGGAGAAAGCAGAGAGAGGGAGCAAGCTCTCTCGGGTCTTCTCTATGAAGGCACTAATCCCACCACAAGGGCTTCACTCTCCTGACTTGATTAGCTCCCAAAGGTCCCATCTCCAAATACCATCACATCAGGAATTAGGGTTTCGACACAGGAATTTCAGGACACAAATTCGGTCCGTAGGAGACAGTATTCAACAATGTAGGGAAAACTGTGTAGGGGGGAAACTAAATTAGAGCCTCATCTCACAGATACACTGAAAAGAATTCCAAATGGATTACCTGCAGAAACACATTTTACGTTGCAACCTAACATACACATGCCCCTGAACAATTACTCTCAAGTACATGCAACGTACTGATAGATTTTATAGTAATTATTTTTTCTACTATGAAAAGTGATAGTTGCAACCAACTTTATTTCCACAAGCATGATAAATCACAACCAGTGCCTAGAGAGGTAAACGTGAGGGCGGTGGGGGAGATATAAAAGGACTAAAACAAAATACAAGGAATATTTTCCTAGGGGAAAGGTTTTTTATTAACTTAAAAATAAGAAAATTATAAAGGAAAATAGTATCGCACAAAAAAGGAAAAGGCAAACTGGGGGAAATATTTGTGGCATAAGTTTGGCAAGGGTTGAGTATCTTTAATATATAAAAAGCTTTTACAGGTAAATAAGACAAATCTTTTGAGGCAAAGATAAGGACCTGAACTTGCAATACACTATGGAAATACAAGCAGCTATGAACAAAGCAGGTGAACGGAGATTCATAATAAAGCAGAAACACAAGCATTGCTTGTGGAGCTAAAAAATAAATACAACCTTTTTGGAAAATGATTTAGCAAATTTCTCAAGTCTGAAGAGACTATTCACGTAGAAGGTAACACTGTTCCTATACATTTAAAAAGAAATATAAAATGTGAATAAAAATGTTCATTGTAGCATTACTTATAACAGATTTAGTTCAAGTATAACAATGCGGGATACTAAAACCACAGACAGCATTATTTCAAAGGATAACTAATAATATTATGCAAGAAAGGGTAAAACAAACAGATATTAGGCTTCCAGTTTCATAAGAAAACTGTGTGCACTCAGGCAAGAGAAAAAGATTAAAAGTAGGTACACCAACAGTATAAATGGTTATGTTTTATTTTCCTTCTTTATGCTTTTTGCTATTTTCCAAATCTTACTCAACGGAAGGCACTAGTTTAAAAAAAAATAGATTTAAAAAATATGCTAAAGAGGGGCACCTGGGTGACTCGGTGGTTTAAAGCCTTTGCCTTCAGCTTGGGTGATGATCCCAGAGTCCTGGGATCGAGCCCCACATCAGGCTCTCTGCTCAGCGGGGAGCCTGCTTCCTCCTCTCTCTCTCTCTGCCTGCCTCTCTGCCTACTTGTGATCTCTCTCTGTCAGATAAATAAATAAAATATTTTAAAAATATATATATATGAAAGAAAGAAAAAAATATATATATGAAAGAAAGGATTCATTTTACTTTTCACCTGTGGAAGTGGGGAGGGATGTGTTCACCCATAAGGCTGTGTGAATTTCTTTAAAATGCCAGACATAAAAAGGAGGTTGCCTTAGAACTCGCTCCCCATCTTCCCCTCTGTTAGAAAAATGTCTGACAATTGTTCTGAAAACAAGCTCCTCACCCAGTCCGTGCCTGGATGTTTGGTGTTGTGTCCCCCAGACACTGTACCATTTGCTTCTCACGGCATTCTTGTCACAGACAGCATGGTTGTTACCCTCCTGTCACACACCAAAAAAGAAGAAATTATGTAGATTTATCATTGGGTCCTGCAGTGTGGGCCCAGAACTGAAGCTTCTGGCCCTAAATTGGGCCCCTCCACAGCATAGCAACTGTATTCACGTTTGCCCTCTTTCATTTCCTGGACCTGACCCTATGACAAATTTCACCAACTGACTTTGCCAGTTGCACAACAATGTAAATGTAACGAATGCCACAGAACCATACACTTAAAAATCAGTTAAAATGCTGCATTTTATGTATATTTTACCACAATAAAAGAAAAGAGGGAGAGCCACATTTTTGCTAGCTTAAATATAATGAACAAGGTCAAAGTTGGGCTGAAAATGGCAAGTTTCTTTCTTAGGTGTAACCATATGGTGATGGTACTCATGGACAGGAGAAAGCTGTCCCCTAAATGATTAGAATACCCTAACCAGCTACCCTATGTGGGTGTCTGAGAAGACCCCAAACACCAGCACTGCAACCACAGTGACTGTCCTGTTAAAAGAAGAAGGATTAGTATGAAGCAAAAGGACCCAGAGCGGCATAAAAGGAAGCCAAGTGGGGCGCCTGGGTGGCTCAGTAGGTTAAAACCTCTGCCTTCGGCTCAGGTCATGGTCTCAGTGTCCTGGGATTGAGCCCCACATCAGGCTCTCTGCTCAGCGGGGAGCCTGCTTCCTCCTCTCTCTCTCTGCCTGTCTCCCTGCCTGCTTGAGATCTCTGTCTGTCAAATAAATAAATAAAATCTTAAAAAAAAAAAAAAAAAAAAAAAAGGAAGCCAAGATCTCAACGCTGCCCGTAACACCAGCCGATAAGACCATCCAATTCACCTCTCTTATTCCAATTCCACCCTCTGGTGCAAAGGCAGCCTTCCAGTTATAAAGGCAGCTTCCTCTGCGGCGCTGTGGCTTCCCTGCGCAGAAAGAAGACATGTCACCACCCAGCAAGAACACTCTGCTCCGCCTGAGATGTAGACTTCTCATGGTAAATACACCAGATACCAATTTTTCTTAGAAGGCTGGTTAATGACTTCACTCTATGAAACTGCATCGACTCTAAGGACAAAGATAAAACAAACTTTCTGAACCTGCGAAGCTTTGGCCCAGTTTCAGAGCATCGTGACCACACCGGGCCAGCTAAGGCAGCAGCCAGGTGGCCTCAGACTTCAGGGACCACACTGGCACACCACCATGCCCCTTCCCTTCCTTCTAACTAGAAAGCACACCATGGTGGGGCCGACGGTAGAACGGAACGCTTTCACACCTACTTATCCCATCAGGAAATCCTTTACCTTCAGCAGCCAGTAAGTAGAATATTTCCTCCCTCTTTGAGCCTCTTACTACCTGCGAACAATATGCCAGGCAATTTTTAAAGTGGTGATTTTCAACTTCCGGGTTTAAGGTTTTCTTTTGTTTTGTTTTTGTTTTTGTCAGAGAGAAAAAGGATAGCACGCAGAGAGAGGAATAGACTCCCCACTGAACAGGGAGCCCGATGTACGACTTGATCCCAGGACCCTGGGATCATGACCTGAACCAAAGACAGACAATTAACCGACTGAGCCGGCCAGGCAACTCAACTTTTGGATTTTTCATTTGACCTTCCTCACCTTAAGTGCATTTATAATCACCCCGTTCATCTCTGAGCGACCTTACTAAAAATTATCCACGTGTTTATGACAATCTGATCAGAGTACAGCCCACCTGGTTTTCTCATGGCAAGGGAGCCAGCACTGTACAGAAGAGTGAACCGCCCTCTGCCCTGGGGCCCTGCCAGACAGTGTTTCTGATCTGAATGATGCCTGCTCATCTGTCCACACTGCTGTGGCCTCTCGTTCTGCATCCTCTGATGCAGTATACAATTTGGACACATAATGGGTTGGCACAAGGGACGGTGCTGAGGGGCCATAAAGGTGAAGACCACAACATTGGATTAAAGAAACAAATCGTATGCCTGAGTTGCCTTCAAAGAAGGGATCAACAAACGGTCATTTATGAAGGGCGGACATCATAACCTCTGCAGCCCGGGAGGACTGACCAGAAACATCACTTACAGTTTAAAGAAATTATGGCTGAGGGTTGTCATGAATTCAGATTTGAAGAGAATGAAGAGTAAATGAACACCAATCCCTCCTACCTTACGGACACGCTCTCTTGGATGTGTCTCTCATGGCTTCTCTTCTCCAATGCTGGGGCACCAGGTCCGGGTGCTCTGCCTCTGTGCCTTCACTCCACGGGAAGCTCATCCAGTCTTGTGGCTTGACACATACATGTCAATACCAAATCTCTGCCTCCCTCTCAACCTTTCCCCAAGTCAACCAGGTATGTATACACATTCCTAATTTGGTATCTATAATTCAGCATGTCTGAAACTCAATTCCTGGTCTACTTTTCTAAAACCTGTTCCGCCCACAGCATCATCCAGGTGCTCTAAAAACAAAACAAAAAACACCTGGGAATCTTATCGGAATCCTCTGCCTCTCTCATACCTCATAGGAAATCCCGTTAGCTTTAACTTTAAAACAATCCCAGAAACCAACCAAACTCCATGACCATCATCCTGACCTAAGTCACCATCATCTCTTGTTTGGATTATTGCAAAGGCATCCTACTGGCTTCTGCCTGTTTTAGGATGCAGTCCTTTGATTTCTCAACATAGCGCACCAGGGTGATCACAGAAGCCAGAGCACAGAGCACTCCTCTGCTCAAACGCTACAACCGTGTTTCACTGAGAGCATGGCTAGTCCCTACAGTGGCCTGAAAGGCCTTATGCAACCTGACTGCTCATTATCTCTGCTAGCCTCTTGATGCACTCTTTTTCCCTCTGCTCCAGTCTCATTGATCTCTCTCTACAACACAATCACAGGCATGTGCTAGCCACAGGGCCTTTGCTGTTCCCTCCCTCAGAACACTCTTCCCCAGATATGCACTTGCTAATTCCCTCATCCCTCCCTATGATCAAAATCTCACCATCTCAATAAACTCTTACCTGACGTGAACTTAATTCTGTAACCTACATCCCCCCACACAGACTACCCATTTCCGTACTCCACTCCCCCACCCCAAGTTACCACCCTCTAACATACTACACAGAATCTACTTACTCTTTATACATTGTTTTTGCATAGCTCTCTCCGATAGAACGTCAGCTCCTCGGGACATAATTGTGACGTATACTAAGCAACTACAAAATCCCTGGTAGAGTTGGCAATCAGTCAATATTTGTTAAATGAACAAAATGTAAAATGGCTAACTTCCGCAGGAAACACCCTTATATAGCATCAATATACCCAGTGTTCTCACTACCAAGATCCTGTTTCTGACCCTCAAACACCCCGGTGCACTAAAACTTCAAGAGTCCCAAACCTAAAAGCTTGACATGTACTCATGTCAATACATATTTATACTCTATATTCACCTATACCCAAAGAACTACTTCTTACAAATTAATCTCAAATACCATTACCTATTTAGTATTCTTGCTAAAAAAAATTTAAGCCAGAATCTAATCATAACAGACAAATCCAGACTGTAAAACATTCTCCAACACAGCTTAATTTACATGGAATCATTTAAACATCAAAATCATCACACACACTCTTAAGAGAATTCTGGATTAACAGAGCAAGAACACAACCAAATACAATGTATAACCCTTGATGTTGATGGAAGGTTAACCTCTTAAAAGGTTGGGAAGAAAAATTAATCTCAGAAAAGATGACCCCACCCACAAAGAATGTTGCCTGGATTAGGAATGGAAAATATAGTGAAAAATACCCTGAAACCAGGAATGTCTTTGGAACAAGCGTAATTAAGCCCTGGATTAGTCTAACCCAAAAAATAATGAGTAAGCAATCACTACACACTGAAGTCCGTGGCTCCCTCATGAGAGTCGGGTGCAGAGAAGTGAGATTCACAGACAAGGCAGAACCCAGTGGATGAGCACTCTCGTCCTGGCCCTGGCGATGCCACTGCAGCCTGGGGCAGCAGAAGCACCATCCAGCCAAACGGGGCTGCATCTAAACTCAAAGTTCCTGGTTCTTTCACTGCTTTGCAAATTCTAGGTTTTCCAACAAACCCTGAGAGCGATTTTTAACCTTTTAATGTAAGGTTAAGGAGTAAGATCACTTTGACGCCTGCACACGAGCCCAAACATGGCTATGTTCCTCTACATATATCATATACATATACCACAAGACAAGCACCGGGTAAAGATGAATATTTATTCACTTTACAAAGAGAATGGTATTAAATTGCCATAAACAGTTCCATTTATAGACAAATATAACTGTACATTACACCAGTAGCGGCTCAAACTTGTCTTCCCAAGATGCTTGTGTGGCTCCAGCTCTGTGAGCTGAGCACAGAAATCTCTGTTCTGCCATTAAGCTTAAAAAGTCCCTCAGAGATAATGGTTTTGTGTTTTACATATTCACAGGTGGTAAAAATAAACCCATCTCCCCAGCCCTCCCTTAGAGTTGAGCTTCCATCTGCATGTTCCCTAGAGCACTAAACAAATACTGGCTCATTCTTTTAATTAAAAAAAAAATTACTGATAATTTGAAAAGGCTTTTGTAGCACACCAAAATACTTATTTATACATACATAAAAAGTCTCGAGTCAGATTTATTATTTTAAAGGTAAACAGATACCCTAACACTGCCAAGAGTGGGTAATGAAAAGGAAGGAAAACATTAAATTACTGAATTATAAAAATATTTTCTTTGGAAAAAAATTCCAACAAGGTTATCATTAATATCTAAAACCAAAGAGAAAAAATAAACAGTTGTTCTTTGATCCATTAGTAATTTAAATAAAAATGAAAACCTCTTCAAAAGCAGCTATAACTGAATTTTTTAAAAAGTTGCAGATAATGAGTACTTCTAAATCTATACACTGGTGATTCTTTACAGGCAACTTGCAGTCAAGAAAAATCCTTAACATGGCTAATTCTTTAGTTTTTTAATTACCATAATTTTTTGTGTGTTTTAAAAAAATATTCCACATGACAGCTTAAAAAATAAGTGGCTGTTTGGGGGAAGCACTCCAAATAGTCAACCTGACTCAAATCAGATCACCACCAGTAATAGATAAGCTAGGGATACTGGCATCTAAGTTTTTAAATCCCAACCGTTTTTACTCTGAATCTTTAGTTACCCCTTCATATTTTATGAAAATGTACCAAATTAAAAATTGTTTTTACTAGTGCCGCTTCATGTCTGGATCTGATGAAAGATACCAACCTGAGATAAGAGCTGACTCCTTCACAAAGTCCAGTTCTTGAAACCCTACATGGGAAATGTCTGTGTCTTCACTTATGTCAATTCTTGCTATAACCAACCATACTGGGATATTATATTATAAAAATATACCATATATCGGACACTTATGTCAGTACATTGCAGAAAATGTGTCTATTTGCTGTGTAAAGTTTATTAACATTTGAAGGAAACACTCTTATTTACACAGTGAAGTCTGGGGTGCTCAGGACAGCGAGATGGCATGAGAACCACCACGAGGAATCTGGAAATGTGCAATGGTCCTTGGCGCCTGTCCCAGAGACAACCCTTCCCAGGAGAACTCGGCAGCACTGGGGAAGGCGTGCCAGAGGTGACAGCTTCATCAGTTTGCTCTCCGTCCTCATTCTTCTTCACTTTCATTTTCAGGATCTAAGTCAGAATCTCCATTTAATTCTTTCTCACTGGCCACATCCCTGTCCTCCTCCCCATTCTCCTCATCTTTCTCTTCGGCATCTTCCTCTTCCTCTTCGTTTTCTTCATCAACATCCTCATCTTTTTCACTTTCTTTCTCTTCCTCATCTTCATCCCAGTTATCCTGGTACAAACAGATGAAGCACGGAGAGCATTCATTAAGGACTCATTTCTAAGAACGCAAAGGCGTAAAGGTAGATTTATGCACCAGGAAACCAAGTACTCACATCAGAGTCCTTCTCTGCAATTTCATCATCTGACTCCTCTTCAGAAGATTCTGCAAGGGGAAAAGCCCAGCCTTAAGTTTGTAATCAACAAGCAGAGGGCAGAGCCCTAACAACTAAACAGTCAGATTCCTGAATTTACTTTTAGAAATACTGCATTCAGCTATCATCCATCTAAGCAGTAACATTAATATTCTTATCCGCATAAAAGTCCATTTATTATGTTCTTCTATCAAGATCTCACTGAGTAGGACAAAGTACCAAAAACCTAACAAAATCCATCTTAAAACTAAGCCGAGGATATAGAGCAAAGGGAACCCTTGTGGTACTGCTGGTAGAAATGTAAGTTGGCACAATCACTACTGCCAACAGTACGGACGCTCCCCAAGAAATTACAAAGAAAGCTACCAGGTATTCCAACAATTCCACTACTGGGTATATGTCAAAGGAAACAAAATCAGGATCTCAAAGGGATACATGCACCCCATGTTCATCGCAGTATCACTTACAACAGCCAAGACATGGGAACAACCTAAAAGTCCACCAATGGACTGGAAGAATGGTTAAAGAAAATGTGATAACTACATTCAGCCATTAAATTCCATTCAGCTATTAAAGAAAGGAAATCCTCCCATCTGTGACAACACGGATTGGCCTTGAGGGCACTGTGTCAGGTGTGTAAGTCTGACAGAGAACAGTAAGTACTACATGATCGTACTCAGATGTGCAACCTAAAAACAACAAACCAACAGACAGAGAGAACAAACTGATGGTTGCAAGAGGTGTGGCGAGTGGGGGAAATGAAAAATCAAAAGGTACAAACTTCCAATTATAAGAGAAGTCAGTCTTGGGAATTTAACATACTTAACAATATCATACTATATATTTGAAAGCTGTTAAGAGATGGGTGCCTGGGCTCATTGGGTTAAGCCTCTGCCTTTGGCTCAGGTCATGGTCTCAGGGTCCTGGGATTGAGCCCCACATCGGGCTCTCTGCTTAGTGGGGAGCTTGCTTCCCTCTCTTTCTCTCTCTGCCTGCTGCTCTGCCTACTTGTGATCTCTGCCAAATAAATAAACAAAATCTTTAAAAAAAAAAAAAAAAGAAAAGAATCCTTTGAAAGCTGTTGACAGAGTAAAAGAAGTTCTCTGAGCAACTATGTGTGGTGATGGACATTAATTAAACATATAGTGGTGATCAGTTCACAATATATACATAGATCATCAAATCGTTAAGTTGTACACCTAAAAAAATGTTGTATGTAATTATAACCCAAATTATATCTCAGTAAAACTGGAAAACAAATGAGGTCTGATTAATAACCCAGGCATGCTTTTATGTCCTTCAGTTATGTTTTACTATTTTCTCTATAAAGGTTTTATTTCATTTTTTAGATATTAGATATATATCTAGGTACTTCATAGTTTTGACCGCTGCTGTGAATGAAATCATTTTTTCCTAATACATTTTCTGACCAGAACACACATCAGACACACAATACATTACTGAGACAATCATGCTCTTGATTCCTTTCTGCTGACCCTGGTGTCCAGTAAACTAACTTACGTCCATATCTCATTAACTGTAGATTCTCCTGCATTTTCTAAGTTGAAAAGGATAACAACTGCCACAGCCAAGGTTCTAGAATTCACTTCTTTCATATAATACTAGGCAGGCTACCCAGAAGCAATAAAAGGTACGTCAATGTCTAGTTGCTGACTTTATGGGAATGCTTCTCAACTTTTGTCTGATAGAGATTAAGGAAACTCCTTTAAATTTGTAGGTTACTCTTATTATCAATAATGAGATGAAGACTAAATTTTACTGAATTCTTTTTCTGCATCTATTAATATATATTGTTCTACGCTAATCTGTTTATGGTAATTAAACAGATTTCTTGATGCTAAATCACCTTACGATCTTTAAATAAATTCTACTTGGTAATGACATATTATCCTACTTAAGTACTTCTGTAATATTAACTTGCTACTCAGGATATTTAAAGACATTCTAAAATGTTTTCTTAACTGTCCTTATTGGGTTTTGACTCATAAAATGCCTGAACTGTTACATATGACAAAACTGACTTGTTTCTTGAAAGACTGATGAAATTCACCTATAAAAACTCTGTGCCTGGTATCTCTGAGCAAAGGTTTTGATTAAATCAATTCAAAGCCACTGGCTTATTCAAGGTTTCTATTTCTTTTTTTTTTTTTTTTTAGGATTTTATTTATTTGACAGAGAAAGATCACAAGAAGGCAGAGAGGCAGGCAGAGAGAGGAAGGGAAGCAGGCTACCTGCTGAGCAGAGAGCCCGATGTGGGGCTTGATCCCAGGACTATGGGATCACGACCCGAGCCGAAGGCAGAGGCTTAACCCACTGAGCCACCCAGGTGCCCCATCTATTTTTTTTTTTAAATTAAAGATTTTATTTATTTATTTGACAGAGAGAGAGCATGAGTAGGGAGAAGGGCAGAGGGAGAGGGAGAAGCCAGGCTCCCCACTGAGCGGAGAGCCTGATGCCAGGGCTCAATCCCAGGACCCCGGGATCATGACCTGAGCCAAAGGCAGATGCTTAACGGACTGAGCCACCCAGGCGCCCCTCTAAGTCACTTTTGGTCAGTAATGTTCCCTAAGCTATTATCTCTTATTATCTAGGGTTTTAATGTGCGGCATAAAAGTTTCTTCATAGTGTTCTCCTACTTAAATCTCTTCCATACCTAGTGCCCTTTCTCATTTAACTGTATGGTATTTGCACCTTCTATTTTCTTACTGGATCGTATTTTTGCCACAGGCTTGCCCACTTTAATAGAAAATCTGATGTGCCATAGTATGATCTTAGTCATGTTCTACAAAATAAGGTAACAGGACTCAATGTTAAAAAATGAATATTCCAATTCTAGATCTACAGAAACCTCAAGCCTTACTTACCTTCCTCGTACACCAATTTTGCCTTTTGTGCAGGACAAGTCATTCCCTTTGTTTTTTCTGATGCTGTAACCTGAAAGATAACCAAGTATTTTTATGAAGCGGAGTACAAGGTTATCTCAAGTATGTAGCCACCGCTATGCTCCACCTTCCCCAACAGTAAACTCGTCCTCAACCAGTATGATGGATGACCTCAATACGATGCAGATCAAATACAGGGCAAAAAACAAACTTGTCAAATACAAGAATAAAGAGTTACTCTGTAAAAGCTGAAAACCTTTTAAGGTGATCAGAACTTGTTTCCAAAACTGCAACAATATCCTATATTAAGTTATAATATATATAAGTTATTTTATATATATATGTATGTTATAATATATATGTTATAAATATTCTGTGACTTGCTATTCAGAGTAGCACAGCCATCCTAACTGTAATACCAACTGAAATAGGACAGAGAGAACCTTTGAGGAAAAGCTGAATCACAAGGAAGTTTACTTCCAGTTAAAGACTGGGCCCTGGTTTATCAATTTCTTGCTGAAACATGGGGCTTTCGCTGTTCAGGTAAACAATCCTTATTCCTCTCTATTCCTATCACATCCAAAGCTTAGCACAAAACAATCTTGATTTACTCACTTGAGTGATTAGAAGAATAAGCTTTCCATGAAGGTGGGAGAGTTTCTGAAAAGTTTTTACTCTGCTTTCCATTAACTGATACAGTGTTCCCAGCTGGGGTACCAGATCAGGCAACTAGGGGGAAAAAGATTATCTCACACTACCATGACAAAGTACAGATAACAGACATATACACAAAGTACAGACAACAGACATACAAATCATGCTCAGATACAACCAAGTATCCAGCCACCGCACCACAACCATCTACTTATACCTCCTGTGGCAGTGGCTGCTTGGGACACACCCCAGTAACATCTTAAACTTTCACAAGCTGACCTTCAATGTCCTAATGGTAAAAAATAGTGTGCTTTTTAAAATAATGACAAAGGCGGGAGGAAGAAGCCTGGGTGGCTCAGTCAGTTAAGCATCTGACTCTTGATCTCAGGTCAGGTCTTGATCTCAGGGTACAGAGTTCAAGCCCTGAGCCTACTAAAAAAGTAAATAATAAAAAAATTTTTTTAAATAAAATATTGAGAGATCAATATAACTGAAACACTAAATAAAAAATACCATCACCACGTATCTCCGGGCTAAAGAGGGTTTCTTCTGAAACTTACTCTTTGATAGTATCACATGATCTACACCTCTTCCACAAGCAAGCTAAAGAAAGCTTTGCACAGCTTCCAGAGACCAGAAGACAGAGTACAAAGCTGACCTTACAGTATTTCAAACATACATACTGTTAAAGAACTCTCTGAACCATACTTAAGGAATTAAAGCCTGAAATTTGTCCCTCCAGGGGGACAAAAAAAAGAACCCCACTCTTTGCCCTTTAATTAGCCTTTACTTGCCCTCTGACTGCTGACAATTTAGCATAAATAAGAGTTTCATTCAAATGTTAAACTTTAAACAGCAAACACACAAAAATGCATAAAACAAAGTTTAAGGTGATCACATATCAATTGCCATCATCTCTTTTTTTATCTGCCCGTATTCACACAGTAAGCTCCAGGAACAGGGGGACCACAGTATCTTGTCCATTCCTTAAGCCCCATGCCTAGCAGTCCCTCAGCTTGGAGAAGGTAAGGACACCTGATAAGGAGGAGGGACCAAAGGGAAGGTGAAGGAAAAGGCACTGCTCTCTGAGGAGAGAATTCCCGCAGGCCGTGGAGCCTTCTCCACACCATGCTTCTTTGGTCTACTGTGCCATGACTGGCACAAAACTGACACCTACCGCAGAAGTTCACCCTTGGCTCCAGAAGGGATTTCTCTACAAGGCCTCCTAGGGCTCTTTTCACTTCTAAGCAAATGAATGAGGTTATAAAATAAGTGCTGTCCTGTTCACCCCAAGTCCTGATGCTTGTGGGAATCTTCTAGTGCTCATCGCCCACCATTCAGCCATTCCACTTATCACTGCCCTCAACTGATCCCAAGATTCCAAACCTGGCAAACCCCACAGCCACTCTTAGTGTCTTATACCTCCCCTCATTCTAACATCCTGGCAGAGTTCTCCCCAGACACAGAAAGAACTGCTGGCCTCAAAGCAGGTTTTCCACTTGTTTCCCCTATTTCAAACTACTGAAGGCAAAATGAGCCTGAGACAGAACAAGGGACAGCGACCAGGCAGAGTTGGATGAAAGTATGTTAAGAAAGATGACCAACTGTGAATTTTCTTCAACTATCCATTATAACCTTTTAAAAAAATCTATTATAAGGTGCTAGGTATTAAAATTAAAGAGAAAGAAAAAGGGAACTGTGTAATTTCATTTCTAACTTAAAATGTAACTGATTTAATGAGCAAATAACCCAATTCATATTATGAAATGTATGTAAATATGTGTATTATAAAACTTGTGTTTTCTGGTATTGATTGAAATTTGAGTTTCCTCTCTTCCATTTGTAATAGAACTAACAGCAGCTCCACAAAATGACAACCATTTAATATTTAATTTCATTTTTACCACAAGCTATCTTCTATTGTCCTGAGACAAGGCAGAACAATGGAGAAGTACATACATTGTAAAAATAATTTTGCTAAACAGATTATACACATAAAAAAACACCTAAAGGTTAACATGACAGTATGTTACTTTTCTCCTTTCTGTATTTCTCAAAGTTCTCTATAAAATGTATATTACTTTTAAAATCCAGGGCAAAAAAAGGGCCAGTTTTCAAAAGGCAACAATGATGACATTATTACATTGCACCTGGGGTAAAATACAATCTTTAAAAGCAAGCAGCTGATGGTTGAAGGTTGAAGGGCAGGTGGAAGGAGGATGGTTTCATTAACACATCAGTTTATAAACCTTATTAAAGCCAAACTATTCAGCAACTACAGCTGAAGACTTACTGTGGATAAGTAGGATGCATGGACCGTTAACACACATTTTAGCCACTGAACCATTAAAACAGCACTGAAAAAAAGAAAAAAAAAATCCAAGTAAATGAATATTCATGATTTCAAAATTAAATACAATGGAGTTATAATATTAGATAAACTCAGACAAAGATCTATAAATTGTGTCCTGTAAAAAACAACCCTACTAAATAACCACTGACTTTGATGATCTTCTCGTCCCTCCATGAGTCTATCTGAGATCTGTGAAACAGAATCATCTCTTGGGAAGGAGAGGAGAGTAACATGGACTGAACCGGACAAAACTCTCTTCCTCTAAAACAATTCAAGAATAAAGCCCATGCTTGACTCCAACTGATACCAAGGCAGTAAACTGGGCTCAAATGACTACATTTTTACACCCATCATCTACTTGCCATCAAGTACAAGTAGCATAAGATTTCCACATGCCACATTAAAAGACAAATACAGACCAAGAATGTGGAAGCTGGGCTTAATCAATAAATTCGTTGGCTTTTCTTTGTGAGCTCCAAATACGAATGCAGTCTATCAGGGGGAAAAACTTGGAAAAGGGGGGACCTGGGTGGCTCAGTCGGTTAAGCATCTGCCTTCGCAGCTCAGGTCATGATCTCAGGATCCTGAGATCCAGCCCTGAGTTGGGCTCCCTGCTCGGCAGGGAGTCTGCTTCTCCCTCTGTATTCCCTCTGTACTTCAACACCAGCCCACCCCGCTCATGCTCTCTCTCTCTCAAATAAGTAACATCTTAAAAAAAAACAAAAACAAAAACAAAAACAAAAACCAACTACATACTGTAGCACTGAGAATACTATACTGTCAGCTTAGGATCTCTGAGATACCAACTCCCTATTCAAATACTTAATCATCAAATTATTAACAAAAAAGACTCACAAAATTCAGTCCTACAAAATATTTCCTTACAGTGTCTTACCAACTACCAGAGGTTTGGGGAGTTTGACAAATGCAATTTTACATCTGATCAGGACTAAATCATTACATAAGACTAATTCATTACAAGATCTGACAACGAAGCTAGAAAAACTACACAGGATTTTCCTAAAAGAAAGGGAAAAACTGTACTAAAAGCTTAGGAATAAAAGTCATTCAACTTACAGTAAGAGGGAAGAGCAGTATCTGACCTTACAGATACACAGTCTTACCAATTAAGAGTGCAGAGCTGCCCACTATGTAATTTCAAGTCAAAAACTGTTTTTTTTAAAACAATTGCCTCTAAAATATTGATAAAATCAAAGTAATTTAAGTCACCTAAATATCTTACCTATTAGGATGTCCCTGCAATCTCTTTGTAAGCTGAGGGAGGAAAAAAACTGTATTAGCGACCGCACTTCAGAGGCAGCCCATATGCACCAATTCCCATGATACACACATCCAGAAGAACAAAGAAAATACAGAAAAAATATTTAAAGGGGTGCTTGGGTGGCTCAGTTGGTTAAGCACCCAGCTCTTGATTTCGGCGCAGATCATATCCTCAGGGTCCTCAAAGTCGTCAAATCAAGCCCCAAACTGGGGCTCCGCACTGGGTGGGGAACCTGCTTAAGATTCTCTCTCTCCTCCTCCCTCTGCCCCTCTCCCCAAAAAAGACTTAGGAAATCACTATTCCTAAAGGATTCCTAAATTTCCTAATTCTTCAATGTTCAATGAATGTATCATAATCTAGGAACACATTTCCACATGAAGAATAATTACCTGATAAAAATCTAGGCTATAATTTATATGAATGAAAATTTAGAACAGGCAAATCCAGGGACAGAAAATAATCTCTGGTTGCCAGAAACTGGGGATAAGGGAGAATGGGGAGTAGCTAACTGGTACATGATTTTTTTTTGGTGTGACAACTGCACAACCTGTGAATATACGAAAAAATACTGAATTATATGCATTTAAACAGAGTGTATTTTATGGTATGTGAATTTTATCTCAATAAAAAAATACATTAAAAAATGCGGACTAGGTAAATTTTTAGTATATCTATTATCTACTGTAAATACCTTGCCTGCTTACACACTGCAAATCCACTTCTCTAAACAAGAGATTTTCTCTTTAACTCACAGTGTTAGGACCTTAAAATGAAAAGAGTATTCAGTTACCTCTTGCAACAATGGAATAACAGCATGCAGGGGCATCCTTAATACAGTCCTCTTAATTAGGTTTAAATTCCTAGTTTGAAGTACTTTCTGTGAGAAAATAAAGGAAACATGAAGATAAGCATATGCAGAAGCTAAAGACACTACAGGAAAAACAGTAAAAAATTATTTTTTTAAAATTTAAAATCTATTTAGTCAACATACAATGTATTACTAGTTTCAGGGGGAGAATTCAACGATTCATTAGTTGCCTATAACACCCAGTGCTCATTCCATCAAGTACCCTCCTTAATGCCCATCACCTGATTACCTCATCCCTCTTCCCACCTCCCCTCCAGAAACCCCAATTTATTTCCCATAGTGAGGAGTCTCTTATGGTTTGTCTCCCTGTTTTTATCTTATTTTATTATCCCTCCCTCCCCCTATGTTCATCTGTTTTGTTTCTTAAATTCCACACAGGAGTGAAATCATACGGTATCTGTCTTTCTCTGATTTATTTCGCTTAGCATAAAAGCTCTAGTTCCTTCACGTCATTGCAAATGGCAAGATTTCATTCTTTTTGACAGCTGAGTAATATTCCTGTGTGTGTGTGTGTACACATATACACATCATCTTTATCCATTCATGTTATCAATGGACATTTGGAATCTTGTATTTTGGCTACTGTGGATATTGCTGCTAAAAAACATTGGGGTGCCCCTTCAAATCACTATGCTTGCATCCTCTGGATAAATACCTAGTAGTGTAATTGCTGGGTCATAGGGTAATTCTATTTTTAACTTTTGAGGAACCTCCGTACTGTTTTCCAGAGTGGCTACACCAGCTTGCACTCCCAACAAGAGTGTAGGAGGGATCCCCTTTCTCTGCATCCTTGCCAAGACCTGTTGTTTTCTGACTTAATTTTAGCCATTCTGACAGGTGTGAGGTGATATCTCATTGTGGTTTTGATCTGTACTTCCCTGATGCTGAGTGATGCTGAGCATTTTTTCACACGTCTGTTTTAAAAAACCAAACAATAAACTACCAATTGAATTTTAGGTTGGAGGGACTAACTAGACAATGTTATGTTAATGTCTTTGGCTATCAGGATAGTATTATCTTCAGGAATCAGGACATTTACTTTGATAAATGGGTTACTTTCCTACAGATTCTAATCTTTATGAACTAATTTTTATATAAAATACCTCTAGACACTTAAATACAGTATATGCCACTGTAGAGAAGCTGTCAAACTGTTATTTTATGAAATCAGAGACATATCCATATGAGAATGAGCAAAACATACTAACACCACACTTAGCAACAAATCTTTCAAAATTGACAACTTTTTGATAAAACTTTAAGCCAATCAAAAGATCATATATAATGAGTGGGAGGGTGCATCAACTAGAGAAACCCAATCTCCACCGCAGAGGACAAAAAAGGAGAGATGAGTCCTAATCCTGGCAGGCCTTTCCACGTCTCAAACCCCAAATGCTTCATCTACAGGAAAGGATGGGAAATACAACGCTTTTCAGGTCTCAAAACCTTGATCTCCCCATTCCTCTTGAATACTTCTATATATTTATTCTTTCCAAAGGGCTTAATTCCCAGAGGAACTTCCCTGATGATGGGGCATGCTGTTTTGGAGATGGTTGGTACTACAAAAGTCATGCCGAAGATACAAAGTGAAGTACCAAAGAACAAACGAAATAGAGAAAACTGGTTTACAGCCTATTTTAACAGTATCCTTTCAGAATTCCCTATGAATTTCACTTGCTTATAAAAATACCTTTACACGAAGCCCTTCTAATAAATCCATCAGGAACTATATAAAAAAACTACCACCGGCATAGTTTCTCATGCAAAGGAAATAAAACATTTTATACACAATCACTGAAGAAATGAGGGATGTACTGTCCTTATTTAACAGTCCCAATTAACCTAAATTTATATTTTCAAATAATCGGAATACAGGACTCAAAGCAAAATATGTTGATTAGAACTTCTACAGTAATTCAGAAGGTGTGTGACGATACTAAACATTCCTCAATCATTTATTGTAACTATTAGTTATCACAAAGTTCCAACAATGAACAGGTTATAGGGAACAATGTGTCTGAACTAGTCTACAAATAAGTGTTTGAGGTAAGACATGCTCTTGGATCCTAAATTTAAGATCCTAAATTTTCACAGGATGTCCACCAACCCATCAGGTTTCACTGTCTTAACTGGCCAAGTAGGGCAGCTGCCCTTCAGGTCAAGGAATACTAACTTGAACCTGCTGCTGCACATTATTTCTACCAAGCTTAGTTATAAAACAATGTAGGAATGAGGGTTTAAAAAATACGTAGTTTGTGAAATCTCCTGGTGCCCTAAATGTAAAGTGATCATAAAATCTGTTGTCTGAACTGGGACATCTGTAACAACAAAAGAAGTCACTAGTAATTACTGTATCAAGAAAAAAGGTATAAACTAGAACTATCAAAGGCAAACAAGAGTACCTATAGCCTAGGGCGCTTGGGTGGAGTTGGTTAAGGGTCCAACTCTTGATTTCGGGTCAGGTCATGGTCTCACCGGGTTGTGAGATCGAGCCCTGCCAGCATTGGCTCCACACTGGACAGGAAGCCTGCTTAAGATTCTTTCTCTCCTTTTCCCTCTGCCCATCCCCATCTTCCCTCCCTCTCTCTCTAAAAAAAAAAAAAAAAAAAAAAAGAGAGAGAGAGAGAGAGAGAACGCATGGCCTAGCTATTCAGAAGTTAAATCAAACTGCAGGGCAGAAGAGTTTTTAACAACCTCTCAAGAAATTTTTATGCCAACTAACAACAGGCTCTATGATAATTTTCAAATTTAAAATAAACAAGTAAAAATAAGTTATCCCAAAACAAAGTGAAGCATTAATGGATACAGAAGTTAACATTAACTTCCACTGAAAATATATTTTAAAAACAACCCTATAAACCACAGTTGTAACTAGCAAGAAGATACTAAAGGTTTTTATTTTTTTTACAAGTCTACCCTATAAATGAAGCATAATAAACTGTACACGCTTGAAGTACACTATTTAATCAGTCTGACATAAGCATTTGTCCATGAAACTAACACTGTGAAAAACATTCCATCACCCTCAAGTCTCCCTGGGTCCCTTAATGTTCTATCCCTCCACCCCCGCCCTCAGGCAACCACTGAACTACATATTGGTCTGCATTTCCTAGCACTGTTACGTAAGTAGAATCACAGAGGACACGCACTCTGTCTGGCTTCTTTCTCACAGCGTTAAGTGTGAGATTCATCCATGTTGTTGATATATCAATAATACATTCTTTACACTGCCAGATAAAGAATTTGTTTATCCGTTCATATGAGGAGGGTCGCATGGGTGCTCTCCAGGTTCTGGCTATTAAAAAAATAAAGTTGCTATGACCATTCATGTACCAGTCTTTGTATGAATGTTTCTGATTCTCCCAGGTAAATATGCAGCAGGAAAAAGGCTGGGTCTTAAAGCAGATGAATCCTTAACTTTAAAGGAACTGCCAAATTGTTTCCCAAAGTAGCTACTGTACCATTTTATATTCCCAACCAGCAAGATAGGAGGTTCCAGTTGCACCATATTCTCACCAACAGATGGAATAGTCTTTTAAATTTTAATTAATCCATACTGGGAATATAGTGTTAGCTCACTGTCATTTTAATTTGCATTTGTGATGATCAATGATGTATAATACCTTTACATGCACTTATTGGCCATTTGAATTCTTTTATGAAGTATCTGTTCACACCTTTTTTTATTTGAGTCTCATTCTTAAGTTTTTTGTATCTTCTGGATATGAATCCTTTGTCTGATGTAGAAATTAAAAATACTCTCCCAGCCTGCAGCTTGCCTTTCCACTCTCTTAACAGTGTTGTTTCTTTTCTTTTTCTTTGTTTTTTAAGTAACAGAAATTTATTGAGAATTCCTGGGATGGTGGTTTTCACCTCCCCACCTGGAAGGAGGAACCAACACAGCAGGAAATCACTCAGAAATCACAAACACTATCATTTCAAGAGCAAAAGATTTCAACTTTCATTAAGTCCAAATGACCACTTTTTTCTGTAGTGTGTAATACTTTTTGTGATGCCATCTAAGAAGACTTCATCCGCTAACGTTTGCATAGATTTTATCCTGTTTTCTTCTAGAAGTTTTGTAGGTTTGGGTTTTACGTTTATCTATTTTCGGTCAACTTTTGTGAAGGGCTGAGATGTATTTTCTTCCATATGGATATGTGGTTGGTTCACAACCAATCGTTGTAAGATTTTACTTTCTCCATTAACTCAACTAAGTACCGTTACTAAAAACCAATTGTGAGTGGTCTATTTCTGGACTCTCGATTTTGGTTCCTTAATCTGTATTTTTTTTCTCACTAATATCAAACTACTTTGATTACTAAAACTTTACCTTGAAATCAAGTAGGCTAAAGCCTCCAATTTTACTTGGAGATGCTACTGAAATTTAATTGGGAATGTGTTGAATATACAGATAAATAAGGGGATAATTCCTCATTTTAACAGTACTGAATCTTTCAACACATAAAGGTGGTTTACATCACTATATACTCAATCTTTGTTAATTTCTTATAATTTTTTTGTAATTATCAATGTAGAAGGAGAGACATCTTTTATAGATTTATACTAACTTTTTGGTACTACTATAAATGGCACAGAGATTAAATAAATTTTTTAAGATCTTAAAAATATCTGTCTTCTGTAGATGCCATAAATTACATAAATGACTAGGCCTTTCTTCTCTTCTTCTCATAAGCTATAGACATTTTCTTTGAATCAAATTTCCACCTTCCTAATGCCACAAATTTAATGTCAAGTTTCTATGTAGGGATTCTTATCCTCACTTCTAGTAGTATGGTGTATCTCTGCCACTACTCATGTCCTTCATTCTTGTTGTCCTCCTACTAAATTTCATGTATCCCCGTAAGGTAATTTTTGGGAATGGGGAAGACTGTTTTTAGGAGAAAAAATATATGTATTTTTTTTAACCTGTCCCTCCCTCTCTTTTTTTAAGAGAGATGTACAGAATATGAGTGCATCATCATTTAGGTAATATACTATGGGAAAATCTCCATACTTATTTTTTTATAGGATTATTTGAAACCCTTCACTATAACTTTTACAGGTTTTTTCCAGGATTCTAGTTTCCAATTACTTCTACTGAAATAAAATAATGTATCACCTAAAGATCCTTAATAGTGAAAAAGTCTTATGTGTAGAATACTTTACAATTTGAGAAGTGCTTCCATAAAGATCATTTCATTTTTCTTCCAACAACTCTGTGACACCTGATGACACACGGTCACCTTTGAAGTGCCAAAAGATTTTAACCTGAATCTCTACAAGCTTCTAGAGCCAACTACCAGTGTATAAGAAATATGTCAGAGGAACATGTTAAATGATACCATTTATCAGATTAAATTAAATGACCCAACAAAATGGAGTTTTGTGGGAAGCAAAATCCAGAATGTGAGAATCTCTATAGGGCAAATAACTTAGCTTCTCCAAAAAATTAGCTGCAAGAGATAGAGGAGACCTCTCTCTCCCATACACTGTGTACTTCATGGAGATTGTTTTGAAGAGACCAAACATAAAAACTTAAGTTTATGAGACAATCAGGGAAATATAAACACACTAACTGGATATTTGACGATTCTGAGGAATTACTGTTTATTTTTAGGTGTGATAATGGATTGCGGTTGTTTTCAGAAGGAGTTGTTATTGTGAGAGTTAAACAGATATGTATTTATGGATAAAATGAATGTCCCTATGCTTCACTATAACCTGAGGAGTCATGTGGGCAGAGAGATGACACAAGGACAGAAAAATATGGCTAGTGTTGATAATTTCTGAAACTGAGTGATGAGTTCATGGGGGTCCACTCTAGTAATTTTTAAATGTTTTGAAATGATTCTTTGTAAAAAAAAAAAAAAAAAATTTGGTAGCTAATTTAGTTGTATTACTGAGAAAGGTTTCAAAGGACAGTTAAGGAGATAATGGCAGATAAGTCATATTACATTTTAAAAACATTGTCCATTATTTTCCATAGCTTATTTTTCACCTAGGTTTCTATGCCATGTTAACCAAAATACACTTTCCAAATTACATACACTCATAATTTTAAAAGTAATTTTAGAACGTGCTGATTTCCCCTCTAATTTTGAAAAATCACCTTAGACACAAATGATATTCCCATTTAGATCAAAATATAAATCAGAAAGACACTATTCATAGGTTACCTGAATAAAGTAACATATGAATAAAGTCACATCAATACTAAGTGGCACCATAATATCACTGAATCACTGAGAATAAATGCACTTAAGAAAATGTAAACTGTTTTAATCTAATCAGGAAATGCTTAAATCCAATTTTTACACTTATTTTTTTTCTACAGACCACTATTAAATTCTGGAGTCTAAGAGGACTAATTAAGTAACTTCATACAAGCAGTCACCAACTTACAAACACAGGAATAATAAATGCCTCCTTTATACAAATTTCTAGTATTTTTAACCTCTAAATACTTCACAACATAACCCCCAACCCTCTTGAATTTTTCCCCCAAACCTCCTACCCATTGCCAAGGTTCCACCTCACCGCCCCCTCTCACGGCCAGGGGGACATAAGTTTCTGGAATCCAGAGTAAAAACTCAGGAACGCATTTTCCTACAGAAAAAAATATAAATTGTGATCTAGAATGCTGAGTATTATAGTTCAGCTACACTATGTTTATAAAGGCTTTTGTGAACTAAAGCCTAAAACCTAATAACAATTCATAACAATATTTCTATGAGAAAATGCATTCCAGGTTCAAAATAATTTAATACAATGCCTTTGTAGGTTGGTGACTGTCTGTATAGTGCCACCAAGTGATAAATGTTTGACTAGACTCACAAAATATTAAATTCAAAACAGCTACATCACATGACTATCACTCTGAGTATGCTATGTCAATCACTTTCTAAGAAAAATTAACTGTGTTAATTCATTTTAAAAACTGCCAGAATACTTACATTTAGCATTTCGAAATCATTACTTTCTAAACCCTGTGTGAGAAGAACCGGAAAGCTATTTGTCTGTGGAAGGTCATCCTTTTCTTTCTTTGTATCTATATCCAGTGCTCCCAAGCGCTCTTCAATGCTAATCTGCGGAACAGAAACGATCTATTAATGTTAAACCAGACAAGGCCTAAAGTTGTTTAGTCAAGGGGTGACTGGGTAGTTCCCAGATTGGTGATTCCCAATCCAAGTTTCCAAATTCTAGTGAAAAAAACAACTGCCCAAGAAACCATGATTTAAAAACGTAATTCATAAACACAGCTATATAAGATTCAAGAAAGGCAAGCACCTGGCATCTATTACTAAAACACAAGAAAAGACCTATTATGGAAGAAGCTTTGTCATTAGCCTCAGATCTGCAAAAAGGAAACAAGTATTATCAAAAGGAAATTAAAAATAAAGACAACTATGTTGTTTTATTAGTCAGTTCCAAATGGTGATTTATTTTCTAGAAGATGCTCTACTACAACTAAGTTTCCTTCATAAATACCTAAAATTTAAGGATAAATAAACATGATTCAATTTGCTACACAAAAGCTCAATTGTAGGGGTGCCAGGGTGGCGAAGTCAGTTACACATCTGACATTTGGTTTCAGCTCAGGTGCTGATCTCAGGGTCGTGAGACTGAGCATCAGACTCTGCACTCAGCACAGTCCGCTTAAGACTCTCTCCCTCTCCCTCTACCCCTTCTCCGCCACCCCATGCACACAAGCATGTGTGGGCTCTTTAATAATTAAAATCTTAAAAAAAAAAAAAAAGCCCTCAATTGTAGAGAACTGATCTCTTATTAAAACAAAATAACCATGTTCTGCCAGCCTCTTAGTAACTAAATTAAAATACAAATGTTCTACAACTACCAAACCAAACAGGCTTTGGCAAAGCTTTCTATTTGGGTTATCTTATCAAAAAAAAGCAGGAGGAAATTAAAGAATTGGATCTAGGCCAAGCTAAAAAAGTTGGCACATTATTTTTAAATACAGGTATCATGCTATTGAGAAATAATTTTTATGAATAGCTATTCAGCCCCAGCCCCCCAGCCAATAAAGACATTTAAAATCGCATAAAGAAATAGAACACTCTTTCTCTAAAGATAGAACAGTTAAAGCTCTAGATCATTTAGGGTGACACACATGAAGGGCTGCAGAGACAAGTACAGTAACCACAGGAAGGAAGGTTTAGGGAGTTGAGAAAAAATGAAATTTATATGCACTTTAAGAGGTTATAATGACCACTTCTAAAGACCAAGTATCACTAAACTAGCCAGGATTGCTCAGACAGCCAAGAGAAGAGGCATCACTGATAGTCAGCAACATGCGAAACCCAATGGAAATCATCACAGCAAGTCCTGGCTTCATGTATTCAATTATGTGGTCCAGCTGGCCACTGACAATGGCCAAACAGCACCCTCTGTAGTTAGTGCAAGTCTGTCTTCTCCCTCAGCCTTAGAACCGACCAAGTAAACGTCTCACAGACTACAATCTGGAATTTCGGAACCTATGCTGCTGGGGATGAGAAAGAGGGTAACAGCAGCAATCTCAATGAGTTCCTGAAGTTCCAAGTTTGGCTCTATCCAATACATTTGCTAGAGTCTCACAAGTCATCTTAAATTTCAAACTCAAAAATTGTAAAAGTGATTGTATTACCTCATTTTCCCCCAATTTCCTCTTGCTCTCTACTTCCTCAATTTGTGGAGGAGCAGGCTTGATAGCTGCATGATGACCAGGTACCCCTGGCACCAGAACTTTTGCTTCAGAATTCACCACTGGTGTTCTCACCTGTTGAACATGAACAGCAGGGGTGTGACAAAAAAAAAATGTCTTAGTCCTGGCAAAATTGAGCCCCAATGAGAAAACAGCATCTAAAAGGTTTTTCTACTGGAAAAATCTAATATAACTTAGTATGTTATGAATTAAAGATAAATTTTAACTGAATGTTGGCAAGTAAATTTTTAAATTATAATCTGAAAGTTCATAATTTTAAAGTTTTTAATACCAAGTAAGAGTAAAAACCAGGAACATTTACAGATTACAGACTACTTAAAAATGTTAGAGTGAAGTTGTATGTTTTATGACCACCTCCAGGAATCCAGCTGGGCCAGAAATGCTCAGACAGCCAAGAGAAAGGTGTCATCTCTGGAATTCAGCCAGAAGCGAAACCATATATGGATGTCATCATAGCATGTCTTGGCTCTCCTTTTCTCATTAAACTGCCAAACATATGATATCTACATGTAGATACCATGTTATATTCAAAATAAAGTATAAAGATAATCATCTTGTACAGTGTTCAATTACAGACCCCTAATTCTAGGCTTTATTCCACCCTTAAATATAAGATTCCTCTCAAAGCTATGCTCCTTTAAATAGTGACATCAGTAAGATAATTTATTGATAAAGGTGATATTGATTTAATGATCACACACGGGGGGAGGGGCTAACTCCAACGCCTTAAACTTCTACTAGTTGTCTATTCATTCATGTATCCAATATATCAAGAGCACAGAAACAAAGTGATTTTATAATCTCGTTACCTGAAAACGATTCCCACCAATTTGTCAAGATTATAAAGAGGATATTAAAGAGTCTAAACATGATGTTATATTATAATTCAATTTACCCAAAGCTCTTTTTCTCAACTTCTAATATGAAATGCACTCACCTTTGTTACAGCTGTTTCTACTTTGGGGGCCCAGCAATTTGAAATATCTCTTACTAAACACATATGAGATTCTTTGGAATTTAAAGCCTGGGAATATAAATTTAAAAGGGGGGGGTGACAAGGGAGAAAAAAAAAAAAGGAATGTCAAACAAAGCAACTGGGAATAACATGAAAAGCAAATTCCTACTCACACAATTTTATAAAAATACAAAAAAGTGCATAAAGGTTCCTCAAAGCTTTTTTCCCCAAAACTGAGCCACTCAGACTGATCACCATTCAGACTGATGATGGCAGCAGAGAAAAGTGGAAAAACTCTGAAGATATTAAGCGTAACATGTACTTTCTTCAGTTATGAGCTGCTCAAATTTTTCGCATGTATAGCTTTAAAAGATCAACAGGCTTTTAAAATGTAACACATTTAGGGGTGCCTGGTGGCTCAGTTGGTTGAATGACTGCCTTTGGCTCAAGTCATGATCCCGAGGTCCTGGGATTGAGCCCCGCACTGGGCTCCCTGCTCAGTGGGGAGCCTGCTTCTCCCTCTCACTCCGCTGCTCTGCCTGCCTGTGCTCTCTCTCACTCTGTCAAATAAATAAAGAAAGAAAGAAATAAAGAAATAAAGTCTTAAAAAAAAAAAAAAGGTAACAGATTTTAAAGAAAACATTCCCATCTGTCACCCTTGTAAAGAACAGTCTAGGCTACAGGATGCCTGGGTGGCTCAGTGGGTTAAAGCCTCTGCCTTCAGCTTGGATCATGATCTCAGGGTCCTAGGATCGAGCCCCGCAAAGGGCTCTCTGCTCAGCAGGGAGCCTACTTTCCCTTCTCTCTCTCTGCCTGTCTCTCTGCCTGCTTTTGATCTCTGTCAAGTAAATAAGTAAAATCTTTAAAAAAAAAAAAAAAAAAAAGAGCAGTCTAGGCTAAAAAAGAATGGCCCTACCCTAAAACTTCCTACTACTATACTTTTCACAAGCAGGTCAAACACAGCACTGCTAAAGAACAAAAATGCTCTAGGGTGGACCTCTACATCCTGATGTGGTACTAAACGGGGGACAATCAGACACAGCAAAGTACATGATACCCATACCCCTGAGGCTTTAAGGTTATATGTAATTCTCTATAACCATATAACAAATCCATATCCGGAAGGACACAAAACAAGCAGGAAACAATGGCTTTATGGGCAGAGGAGGCTTAGGGAATCCACATATGGCAAGAAGACTTAGGTGTACAGTTTAACAAGCCTGTCTCCTTTTTTTATTAAACCGCAACTATGTGTTAAATTTTCAAAACGCAAACAGTTAAACTCAACAAGAGTTTAAATTTAAGTTTTAATTAAATTCGAGTTTAAATTAAACTCAACAGGAGTTTGCTTGGGCATGTGCTATTTCACTCATCATTTCACAGAGGGCCTTACTGAGTAAGAGCAGTACAAACACAAGCTGAAGAAATCACCTATTGGACATGCTCAAACTCAGTGGAGTTTCAAAGAAATTTCAAAGAAATTTCAAAGAAATTTGAAATTTCAAAGAAATTTCTGTAATCAAAAAGTTAAGTGACTAAAATGACCCATTACATTTCCACAGAGAAAATTCAATGAGTACTGTTACTAAGGGCTCTTTCATTCTTAAGATTTAGCTTTTGGGTAACCGGGCAAAATCCACTCATACCTATGCTGATCAGAGTATTTGCCACTAGGGACGTGGAGCTACTGAGCACTTGAAATGTGGCTATTCCAAACTGAAATGTGCTTGTAAGTGAAAATAAACACCAAATATCAAAGACATAATACCAAATAAAGGAGAGAAATAAAATATCTCAAATAATTTTTCATACTGACTCAGGATTAAAATATTTGGGATGCGCTGGGCTAAGTAAAATTAAATACATAGCTCTCACAAACTAAAATAAACCACTCAATGAAAGGTCCTTCAGTTAAGGGAAAATACACGACTTCTTTTTAAGGATTCCAATAAGCAGACCAATGAATCATTTTGCAATCATTTTTTTCCCATGGCCTTGCTGATGCTGCAATGCTCTACGCCAGAGTAGCATTTACGTACCACTCGCTCAATGACGGGCTGAAACCAATTGCCATATACAAGCAACAATGACATTTTGTCTGAGCAAAAACCAGCTGCTAGAATAGGGATGGGTTTTGGTGTTGATTTCTTGCCTTTCCCAGGTGTTGCTATCTGAATTGTGCAGTTTGAAGTCAAAGGCTTTTTGCAGTATCTACAAGTGAAAAAAAATTAATTAGAAAATTTGAAGTAACACCTCACAAGAATGCTTTGAAGTTGGCATCGAGTCAGGAAATGTAACCCTCCTGTGGCCTCCACACTATAACCGGAGTGACCAGGGTCACCACAGCAGCAGTGCTGCTGTTAAGACCTCACTATCAAAATCTGCCTGGAGACCACGTACCCTTCTATCCCACTGTCAAGCCCCAAAAGGGGCTCAAGCTCCAAGTGCTCTCTTGCTGCCTTGAGCTTGAACCCTAGATGACTCTCTACATGTGTTCCAATCAGCCCCATCCCCAGCTTGAACCCTAGATGACTCTCTACATGTGTTCCAATCAGCCACATCCCCAATTGTTTCCAACCCCCAAAAGCCTCACTATGATCTCTGCAATACAGTTCGGGGAGCAAAATTATCAGCAAAGCATAATCAACAGAACCTCATCCTCAACTTCTTCTCTAAGGGTTTTCTTCACCTTCTCGCTCTACGCTATCTCATCAGGGCAGATCTCCCAAGTTGCAGCTGTTTCCCTCCATACTCCTTGTTGTCAGAAACCTTGGATATGATTTAAGTGTGTTCCTTGTTCCTCACAAATATTTTAAAACAAGTAGTCTCCCTCTTTCACCTCTATAACCTTGAAAAGTGTTGTCACCGGATACCAGCTATCCCCCTCTCCTGCTGTCATCCAGTGATTTCTGGGTCACTCCCCCCCCCTTATTTCTTAAAGATTCTAGTGGCTCCACTGTCATTCTGTCCAACATTTTAAGTGGTCTCCATATCCACCACACAGGTTGATTATCTTTCTAACATACTATCCTCCCCGTTCCGAACCCTTCCCACATCCAACAACCATGGCCACTCACACCATACACATCTTATCACCAGTAAGTACACCGCACTATCCCTATCTTTCCAACTCACTCCCCTCAGTTATCCAGACTCCACAATCATCTCTATCCAGGACTTCTGGCCTCTGCTTTGCCCTCTCGTCCCTCTGTAGTCTATTCTCAACACATCAGACAGAAAGACTTAAACCTTAATGCCTTAACACTTAGGTTAAACCTCATCAATTTTCTGCATAAAAGCAATGGCTTACTACTACTGCCCAAGGAGAGGGGACCAAGTCCTCACTGCAGCCCACTACTTCTGGGCCCTCAAGTATATATTCCACATACACGTAACTATGTAATTAAAGGCCTCAAGTGTTACACACAAACTGTTCACAGTAACCTCTATAGAGCAGAAATCAATGGAGGGAGAATTAGGCTTTATAATCAACTGCCTATACAACCAAATGTTTTAAAATAATGTCTTATGCTTTCGTAACTATTTCATATTTAAATAAATTGCTACACTAGGATTGTAAAAGGAAGGATACCAACTTCACAAAAAGTTGAAACCATTTTAAAATTTACATGACTGAGTCTTAGATCATGTTTATAGAGTACAGCAAAGATTGGAAAACTTTCTAGAGAGAGCAGATATTTTAATTTTGGGGGGCCACATATGGTCAGACTGATTTCACCCACAGATAAAAATTTACTGAGCCTTGGTCTATGACTACTACACATCCCAGCAGCAACATTCCCTTCTATTCACCAAAACACTAGCATTACCGTGCTTCATTGATCCACATATGTATTATCAAAGTTAGAAACTAAGGTCTTACCAAGATCACAAGCCTAAGTTTTCCAAATGAACCACTTTCTTTTTAAAATGTATTATTAGAACTGCCAACATTTACTAAAGAATGTATTGTAAAACTACTTTACTAACCACGAATATGAAGAAATGGTCCATGACTCCAAAAACTCGAGTTCTTACTGGGAATGTATATACTCATATGGATAAAGAAAAATGCTTTCAAAATAATCTAACTGAAAAGGAATATAATGCAAAAAATATTGAGGTGGGAATAAAAAGGAGTAACAAATTAGGAAAAGAAAATAAATTTGACTTGAGAAATTTCTTACCCATTTAGTATGTGTTCAAAAAGATGAACTTGACCATCTCTGCAAACAACAGCTAACTTGACAGGCTAAAAGAAAAATTTAACTGATTACTCTAATGGGTTAATACACTTCAACCTACTCTAATGGATAACTGCTTTAGTAACTTACCAAACTTCAACTATTCTTCCCCCCCCTTCCTTTAAATAACCAAAGAGAAAGTTAGAACACCAAGGGTGCACAACTCCTGCATTAAAAAATCATACTGTCATCAAAATGACAACTGGAGTTGTTGCTGTAAAGCTTAGAAATAAAAGGTTAGGGGAAGAAGAAAACAGCTAAGGAGAACACAGCCTGCAAGTGGGAGAACAAAGTCACTACTACCAAGTGCGGAGACTGACAAAAGGGACCTGGCAGGTCCTGCACAGCAGAGTAGTCGGGATCGCTGAAAATGCCTCTGCACGCTGACCCCTCCCCTCACAAGCGCACCACGATGATTGAATGCTCACTCTGGACAGTCTAAGATTTTTTTATTTTCTTCTCCCTTCCTCGTGTCCCCTTCTTTCCCAAATCATTAAATCATCAAAACACTAGTATAATAATGCAATTTGTGAAATCCAAAACAAATTCTCAAAAAATCAAGCCATTTACCTCTTCCTTATTTTCTGACAATGTCAGATCAATATAGACAGGTTCGTCTGTAACTGTAAAAGACATCACTGCATTCTTTTCTTTGTTTTCTGACCGGACCTGCCTAGATAACAAAACCAATGATTAGCTAAAAAGAAATTTAAAAAAAAAAAAAAAAAAAGATGAGCACCTATGGGGAGTCACAGCATTAGATTCGCCACAGCTTTTTGCATCTTGAAAGCTAAGGGGACTACAGATCAAACTTAGTGAACCATCTGTGTCACCACCAGTTAACATGGCTGTAGGGAAAAGAAAAAGCACTAATGCATTTATGCAGATTTAAACAATGAGTAATGTTCTCTATTCTTTTTTTTTTTTTAAGATTTTATTTATTTATTTGACAGAGAGAGATCCCAGTAGATAGAGGCAGGCAGAGAGAGAGAGAGAGAGGGAAGCAGACTCCCTGCTGAGCAGAGAGCCCGATGCGGGACTTGATGCGGGACTTAATCCCAGGACCCTGAGATCATGACCTGGGCCGAAGGCAGAGGCTTAACCCACTGAGCCACCCAGGCGCCCCAATGTTCTCTATTCTTTTTCATAAATCTATTTGCCTATCTTGATGCCAATACCATACTATATCGTTTATTGTAGCTTGTTAAGTCATGAAATCAGGCAATGTGAGCCCTCCAACTTTTTTCTGCTTTTTCAACGTTGTTTTGGTTCCTCTAGGTTCTTTGCACTTCCATCTGAATTTTAAAATCAGACTGTCAATGTCTGCAAGAGTCTTCTAAGATTTTGACTGTTCACACTGAATCTATAGATTAATGTGAGGAGAATTTATATCATAGCACTACGAAGAAAAGAGTCCAGAAATAGACTCACAAATATATTTACCCAAATGATCCTCATTATTTGTTGATTCCTTGTTTGAGAATCTGTCTACTCGCTAAAATTTATTTGTAAACCCCCAAACCAGTATTTGTGGAACTTCCAAGGTCTTTAACAGGTATGTTCAGAGCAGTGAAATTAAGAGTTGCCAACAATGTTAAACAAGGCTACATGCTCTGACTTATTTCAGCTCTCATACTATATACTAATAAGTATTATAAGTATTACTTAGAATACTTAAAAAGACTTTTTCTAGTGCCACTTTTATTGCTTTTATGTTTTTTGTTGATTTCACTGTTTAAAACATCCCCCAAGTATAGTGCTGAAGTGCTGTCTAGTGTACTTAGGAGAAAAAAGCTGATATTCCTTATGGAAAACAAGTACTTGTGCTAGGTAAACTCTGTTCTGACATGAATTAATCAACTATATATATATAAAATTATTGTGTTGTGTATATGTATATTATAGTATGTGTATATAGTTATATAGTACGTGTATATTATATACACATTATATAGTATTATATAGTATGTGTATATAGTTATACACAGTATAGTATGCGTATATAGTTATACAGAGCAAGTTGTGTGTGTGTGTGTGTGTATAAAATGAAGTATTTTTAAACAGAAACGCATAAAACAAGGTTACGTATTGATTAGATGACAAAGATGTGACCAACGCTTGCAGAAACCAAACCCTGTATTTCCCAGATGAATAAATAGTTCAGTATCACCAACTCAGTGCTCATGAGGATTTTATACAACATAACTACTGCAAATAACGAGGACTGTATGTGAATACCCATGTATATATGCAAAACCAGTTCACTGTAAATAGTTTTTTCAACAAATGGTACTGGGACCACTGGATAGTCTCAATATCAAAACACACATTTCCTTTCATTCCTTGGGAATGCAAACTTGTGCAGCCATACTGGAAAACAGCATGCAGGTTCCTCAAAAAGTGATCCCAGCAATCGCACAGCAAGGTACTTACCCAAAGAATACAAAAATACGAATTCAAAGGGATACATGCACCCTGATGTTTTTATAATAACAAATATCTACAGTAGCCAAATTATGCAAACAGCCCAAATGTCCATCGATTGATGAATGGACAAAGATGTGATACACACACACACACACACACACACTACATTCAATACGGAGTATCACTCAGCCATAAAAAAGAATGAAATCTTGTCATTTGCAATGACATGGGTGGAGCCTGCTTAAGATTCTCTCTGCCCCGCACCCACTCCCTGCCACACACTGCTCTCTCTCAGGAAAAAAAAAAAAGGAGTATACTTGTGATGAGCACCAGGTGCCATATGGAAGTGTTGAGTCAGAATATTGTACACCAGGGGAGCCTGGGTGGCTCAGTGGGTTAAAGCCTCTGCCTTCGGCTCAGGTCATGATCCTGGGGTCCTGGGATCAAGCCCCACATTGGGCTCTCTGCTCAGCAGGGAGCCTGCTTCCTCCTCTCTCTCTGTCTGCCTCTACTTGTGATCTCCGTCAAATAAATAAATAAAAATATTTTTAAAAAAAAGAATATTGTACACCAGAAATTAGTATTACACTGCATGTTAACTACATACACACTGGAATTTAGATAAAACTTAAAAAAAAAAAAAAAAAGCCATGCATCCTTGCACCATATACACAAAATAAAACAGACCACAAAACCAAATGCAAGACTTAAAACTAAAACTTTCAGGAGAAAACCCTTTGTGACCTTGGATTAAGCAAAGATCTCTAAACATGATCTGGACTTCATCAAAATTAATAAACTTCTTCTCTTCAAAAAGACAAGGCTATATACTAGGAGAAAATATTTGCAAAGTGCATACCTGATTAATGGGTTTATATTCAGAATATACACACAATTCTCAAAACTCAGTAAGAAAACAAACCCAATAATAGACCAAAATATCTGAATAGACACTTCATCAAAAAACATATCCAGACAGCAAACAGACACATAAAGATTCTCAACATCAGTGGCCATTAGGGAAATACAAATTAAAACCACACTAGGATACATACCTATTAAAATGGCTAAAATTAAATAAGTATATCAAGTATTGGCGAGAATATGAATTCACACTCTTAAACACAGCTGGTTAGAATATAAAATGGTATAATCACTTTGAAAAAACTTGACAATTTCTTTTTTCATAGGCCCATGCTCAAAGTGGGGCTTGAAGTCACAACCCTAAAATCAACAGTCATGTGTTCTGACCGAGACAGCCAGGTGCCCAAATTTGGCAATTTCTTAAAAAGTTAAATATACACCTATCATATAATTCCCCCCCACTGCACTCCTATGTATTTATTTACCCAAGAAAAGCGAATCCTATGTCTATACAAAGATTTCTACACAAATGTCCATTTATTTGTAATGTCCCAAACATGTCAGTAAGCCTGGCGACCGGAGTGGGGATGAGGATTATAAAGGGATATGAAGAAACTCTTAGGAGCAATGCACCTGGTCACTGTCAATTGTGGTAACAATTTATGGATATATACATATGTTAAACTTTATCAAGTTGTATACTTTGAATATGTGCTATTTATTTATAACCCCTAGAAACAGGAGAATGGTGGACCCCAGGTCCTGGAGAGCAAGAGAAATGGAGAGAGGCTGTTGGTGAAAAGGTACAAACTTTCAATTATAAAATGAATAAGGTCTGGAGATCCAATGTACAACATGGTGATTATAGTTAACGATACTGTATTATATACTTCAAAGTTACTAAGAATATAGATCTTAAAACGTTCTTGCCAGGGTCCGGGGACTGAGCCCCACAATGGGCTCCCTTGCTCAGCAGGGAGTTTGCTTCTCCCTCTCCCTCTGTCCACCCCTGACTTGTGCGCATGCACACACGCACTCTAATAAATGAAAAATAAAATTTAAAAGAATAAAAGACTGAAACACCTGAGTAATATCAGGAGGCATTGGTGGTGTATTTTAACTTTCTGACTTTACTAATACATAGAACTAAAAGGAATTATCCCAACAGGCACATCTCAAAAATCCAAACACAGGACAGAAAACCAACACAATGTGATTATCAGAGGCGTAATTAGGAACTATGGCTCAGATGATAGTTTGAAGGTGAACAGAGGTCCACACTAGGCCTCATGAACCTGTCCCCACCCAACTATGTCAAGATTATATATTTGATGAGGCCCAATTCTATATAATATATGAGTATTATTTGCTGTAAATTCATTCATTTGCTGTAAATTTATATGGTCAAGAACATCCTCAAATGATTACTAAGATGAGAAACTACATGTTTTTTAAATCTCCATTTATTTAAAAAAAAAAACAAACCTTCACCATCAGACCTCATAAAGTCTAAGAAAACTCTTATTTTTCTTAAAATTAAAAACTTTCTGATACCTGTTTAATACCAAATTAATTTTTACTTTTAAAAGTAGTGTCAGGGGGCGCCTGGGTGGCTCAGTGGGTTAAAGCCTCTGCCTTCGGCTCAGGTCATGATCCCAGGGTCCTGGGATCGAGCCCCGCATCGGGCTCTCTGCTCAGCAGGGAGCCTGCTTCCTCCCTTCTCTCTCTGCCTGTCTCTCTGCCTACTTGTGATCTGTCTGTCAAATAAATAAATAAAATCTTTAAAAAATAATAATAATAAAATTTAAAAAAAAAAATGGATAAAAGTAGTATCAGGTTTCACTCGTATGTGGAACAGAGCAGAGGACAACAGGGGAAGGGAGGGAAAACTAAATGGGAAGAAATCAGAGAGGGAGACAAACCATGAAAGATGCTTAATTCCAGGAAACAAAAGGTTGTGGAAAGGGAGGTGTCAGGGGTGTGGGGCAACTGGGTGAGGGGCACTAAGGAGGGCATGTGATGTAATGAGCATTGGGTATTATTACACAACTAATAAATCTTATCAAAAACGAAGTACTATAAGTTGGCCAATTGAATTTAAATAAGTAAGTAAATAAGTAGTGCCAAGGATGCCTGGCTGACTCAGTCAACGGAGCACATGACTCTTGATTTTGGGGTTGTAAATTCAAGCCCCACATTGGTTGTCAACTACTTAAAATCTCAAAAAAAAAAATAAATAAATTTTTAAAAAGGGAGTTCCAAGGAAAATTAGGAACAGCAACCATTGCAAAAAGCAAAAAAAAGGGGGGGGGAGGGGAGCTAACTGGGGATTTTCATACAAAGCCAAGGAATTAAATGTCCTCAGTAAAACATCAGTAAGTAGACATTACTGCACTAACCCAGAAGTCCTATCTTCTTCAACAAAATCAGAGATTATCCCAAATTTTTTAAAGAAGGTTATTTATAATTTGCCCAGTCACAAAAATATTCAGACTGTTCTACCTCTAAACAAGCAAAGAGGAGGTTCTATTATATAATGCTCTTAAATTTTTCTCATAAAGATCGGTTTTTTAGGCAGGCTCAATTCTTCATTACCAGTCAAGGTAAATCTAATACTAAATACAATAAAGTAAGACTCACATTCATCACTTGTATTAACCATACAAGTTGACACACTCTTTCAAGGCCAGATCCAAAAAACTACATACCAGACATTGAGTAACCGGTCATGTACTGCTCCAGACAAGAAATAAAGACCAGTGATTCCGTCAAAGGGCTGGCTCTCATTAGGAGGTCTGATAGTAGTGAAGATGAGCGTCGAAACTGGCGTTGCATGGCCTGTAAAGTGCTGGAGAAAGTTAAATCTCATTTAAGAGAGGGCACATTGCAGTAAAAAAATTAAAGAATCCATGTGGACCATAAGCAATATATATGATCCATATCTGAAATCAGAACTCCAGATAATGGTCAGCTAAATTTAATTCTAAGCAACTGAGACTATCTGTGCTATATTCCTCTCACTTTTAAAAACTCCATCTGAAAATACTGAAAAATCACAATGTCTTTCTCTTAGGGTCCTACCCACAATCTTTCTTTCTTCCATTTTTGCATTAAAGATTCACTTAATTCTATCCATATTTAAAGGGGTGCCTGGGTGCTCAGACACAGCCAAGGAATTGTAGGTCCTCATTTTACTCTCAGTGAGTCGAAACCACAATTTTAGGGCATCATCACAGCACCAAAAGTACACCCCTGAGCACACTCAAAACAACACTACATCTCCACAGTCAAATACTATAAATGTACCACATGCTGGAGGTAAGCTAGAAACCAAAACTATTATCATTACACAGCAGAATTAAAGATTTTCAATTCAAATTCTACTTATTTGAAAAAAAAATAAAATAAAAAATAAAATTAAATTAAATTTAAAAAATTCTACTTATTTGTTCTACTCAAATGCACATGAAATGAACACATCTAACTTATTTAGTACCAACAAACCAGGTTTGGAGGCTAACTTTTATCTACTGATTCTATTATTCGATATGCCTGAAAACAACAAATCTGTATTCTCAAAACAATATGCTACAGTTCAGACTTCCTGCCCTGCTCCATACTTACTCTAGATGACTGTTAGGCTTACAACTAATTTGATTCACTCACTCTGTAGATTTCTTTGGTCTCCAAAACCCACAGTTTGATTGTTCGACCAGCTGAAAGCAACATCTTTCCATCTGGGCTGATACACAGGGAGCTGACACTGCTATTGTCGCCTTTCCATTTGCTGTTTTGTGAAGAGAAACAAAAATGTCTCAATGAATAGGGAGAAAACTTTACTGAGAGCAAAAGGATAGCAAAAAGCAAATCAGGCATTAAAAATATCACTTAAGGTTCTATGCCACATTGCATTCCCTAAAAGCCTGTGTCAAGTGACTAACCGTGGGCACTAAGGTAAAGCCTGCCCAATAAAATAGAGATTCTCAAGAGGTTCCAGAAAACAGAAGAGTAAGAGTTTTAAGAGTGTAAAATGGGCAGCTGTGTATCCTGTGAGGTATACGTATATCTACCACATATCTACATATGAGGTAGATTTTAATATCCCGGAAACTATCAAGCCAGGACCTGGACACCGCAAGTCCATTGCATCCCTTTGGAAAGGACTTCCAAAGCAGTTACAAACCACAAATCTTAATGGCAAAAATAACCTGATTTAAATAAATAAAACTTCTATACCACAAAATAAGTCATAAATTTAAAAGCAAAAGGCTAAGGGCACCTGCGTGGCTCAGTTGGTTTAGTGTCTGCCTTTGGCTCAGTTCATGATCTCAGGGTCCTGGTATCAAGCCCCACATCAGGCTCCCTGATCAGCAGAAAATATGCTTCTCTCTCTCCCTCTCCCCCTCCCTCTCTACCCCCTTGAGCTCTCTATCTCAAATAAATAAAATCTTTAAAAATAATAAAAACAAAAAACTTTCAGCAAAAGGCTAGAAAATACCAAAAATATATACTTTAAGAAAAGGATTAATGTTCAGAACACAAAAACTCTGTATTCAAGAAATAGCTCAAGTTAAAAAAAACTCAAAATTAAAAAACACAAAAGATATAAACAGGCAATTCATACAAGAAATTCAAATTGCCAATAAACATGAAAACACTCAACCTCACTAGTAATCAAGGAGATGCAGCAACAGCGTAGACCTTTTCCCTTACCCTTTCCAGCTCCTAACACTTTTGACAATTTCTCATCAATTCCCAGAGCTTCTACATTTTATATTCCCTATTCCACACCTATTCACTTAACATATATATTTAAAAAAAAGACAGGATCACCACCTGACAAGCTTCCCTGAATCCACCTCCCCAATCAGCACTAAAATGCCGGGACAGAACTAACACCACTGCCACAGCTCCCTCCTATCCCCCATTAAGAACTGTGCAACTTACAGTGTAACCTCCTACACTGGCATCACCTGGAGACTTACTAGACTTCAATTCCCAAACCTCAACTGGACCTACTGAATCAGCTCTACCTGCACAAGTAATTCACATGCACACCAGTGCCTGAGAAGCTCTAGATTAAAAGAGTCCTCTCTAGGAAATATGACTGGTGCCAAAGTAAAAACCCACACATACTGACATTTGAAGGCTTCCCCATCACTCTACAAACGAAGCTCAGCAATTGAACCACCCACCCACACCGGCCTTCCCATCAGCTTTTTAATGTTTCATTTTCAAACAGTGACAGGCAGTCATCCTCAGTCATTCGAAGAATGCCTTAAACAAAAGACAGAGGCTAAAATCAAATAAAAATCAAAACACATCCTCAAGAGGGAGATATAAGGAATAAAAGAAAAATACTTTAAATCCTATAATTATTATCTTCAGAGAGTCAGAAAATATTATATCCATGAAAGAAACATGGTGCAATGAAAAGAAAACTGAGAACAAAAACAAAGCTCCCAGAAGTTAAAAATATAGTTAGAGAAATTTAAAAATTCCTTAGATTTGGAAGATGAAACTGAGGGCATCTTCCCAGTAACAAAAGAAAAGGACAAAAGGGAAAATAAGAGGGAATAAACTTAAGGGATTAGCCCAGGATAAAACATCTAAGAAACAACAGGTTGCACTTAGAGAAAGATCAAAGGCAACAAAGGGATGAAATGGTCAAACACATACTAAAATAAAAGAGCACGAACTCCCGGGTTAAATGGTCCCTTGAGTGCCAATGTAACTCACTGACTAAACATAAGGACAATTAGTACTGAAAGCTAAAAACCAATGAACCAAAAACAAATAAAAAAATAAAAATAAATAAATAAACCAATAAACCAATGCTTCAAAATCCTGAGGGAGAATTATTTCCAACCTATAATTATCTTCAAACTATAAATCAACCACGAGGATACAATAAATGTGCTGGTAGACAAGCAAAATCTCACAAAATTTACCATCCACAAACTTTTCTTAGGAAGCTACCGATTGGTGTGTTTTACAAAAAAGAGGAGAGTAACCCAACAGAGAGAAAAATGGGATCCAAGAAATAGAGGCTCCAACTGACAAGAGAATTTTCAGGATGATAATGAAAGAATATCCCAGGATCATCGCTGTTCAGCAGATCCTGGAGGAAAGCGGAGAAGTCCTCCAAGAAACAGATGAAACTGGAGGGAAGCTGTCAAAAAATAAATGTAACTGATTAACGGATGTGCCCCAAAACAACACGTTACTGTGAGAGTGGAGCTAATGATAGGTATGTAGGAAACTAAGCAATGAACAAAAGGCAATTATACACTCCCAAGAAAATCAGAGTTTTATGCCCAGAAATAATAAACCTGGTAGAGTACAAGGCTCATCTATAATAATATTTAATGCAAACAATGACTAGCCCTTCATCGAAAACTGTAATGTACCAATACTCGGAGAACAGAGAGGGGAGAGGCTAGAGGCCGAGAGCTAAATCCTCATCTTCCACAGTACGAAGTCAACACATGGCACCTAAGATGGAACACAGACTCCATTAACAGCAGCATAAGAATGCCAAGAATGAAGTTGGGAACACAATACCGTACAGGACCGTACCGTGGATGAGAGCTCAGGCTCGGATCCAACCTATTTCTCAACTGTAGAGCCCACCACACAGCGTTACGATTAAATCCAACACTGTGTACAAAGTGAACAGAGCCTTGAACACTGGTAGCCCCTATGTGAAGGACCTGACTTATGAACTCTCATCCAGACAGCATTTTAAAAATACAGTTCCAAGGGCCCCACCCCAGACCCAGTGGGTGAGAATCTACACAGGAGTCTCTGACAGTCATCAGTGGGAAACTACTGCCACAGGTAAACGGAGACACACACTTACCGAAACTCTAGGCAGATGACCTGCTCATCCGCACTTCCTGCCCCAAACCCCCTTCAAATTCTAAGCCTCTATCACCACCCCATCTGCTGGGTCTTGCCTTTCATGTATTATTTCAAATTCAACTTCTCTGAAAACTCAAAACCATTTTGTTCTAAACTGTAACTCTATTCACCTAGGAAGTTCACAAAGCTGAAAATGAAGAGCTACGTTTAACTTATTTCTGTTACTTAATACCTCCTTCCATGCTACCCAAATGTTCTTAGTTGGTATCTTCTCCATTCTCACTTCCTACTCTTATCATCCCATACTTGAACTACTACAACCACCTGGAATCTGGTTGTTTTGTTTTGTTTAATGACTTCTCTGCCTTTGAATCAGCTCCTTTCCATTTACTGTACACAATACTGGCAGATCACCTTTTCCTAAAGCAGTATCTTGGTGACTTTATTCCCAAGACATTACCTTCATTGGTGCTCTTCTGCTTATGACATAGAATCTAAAACTCCCAAGAAAACAGTTTTAATGCAATAGAAAAACACTGTACCAGAATTCAAGACAGTATGAAAGAACTTCTTCCCTGCCACTTATTAGCTGTAAGACCATGAGTATCACTATCCTTCCTAGTATCATTATCCTATCCTTCCTATCCATCCTCGTCTGCCTAAGTTGAACCAATTCAACATTCACTGAACAGCTACTATAAAGCTTATCACAGGATTAAGTGCTTGAACCAGAAGAGTAGTCTGAGATTTTTATCTATGACAGTTAAGGCCAGACTCTTAAAATACTTTGGCCCATATCCTCTACCAGCCATTATTCCCTAGTATGTAAATCCTCTAAATATTTTACTTCCCTTTCTCCTAGCCTTTAGTCTTGTCATCTCCCCACCACCCTTCCCCCCACTCAAAAGGATTCTCCCACCCTCTTTATCCAAATCTTACCTCTCCTAGAAGGCCCAACTGAAATCTCTTCTCTTCCACCAGGCCTTGCCAATGCTATCCAACTCATTCGACCAGTACTCGCAAACTATCTTATGGTATCTCTTGTGCAATTATTTCACTCTTGTATCATTACTTAACATTCATGTATTAAAATCTTGCATGCCTGATTTGATTAAAAATTCCCTGAAAAGTCTATAACCTCTTTAGTATCTACATTTCTCTCCGTGTCCAGTATCAAACTTGACCTACCGCCAAGAACAGTCGATTTGTCCAACTCTAATGTGTTTCCAACAAAAACCAAGTTACCCCTCCAGTACCATGAAACCCTCAACATTACTCACCACTTTACTTTGCATGTCTGTGTATTCCATTCCACAATATATTTATCATCTGAACAACTATACAAACAGCCATTGTCTTGATGCCACTGTATGCAATTAACCTTGTTGTCATGTCCACCACTCTACAGATTAAAAAAAAAAAAAAAAGATTAAAAGAAAAAAAACAGCCTGATATAACATAATTACACGTCCCAGAATCATTACTAACAGTTAACAGAAAAGACAGGCTTTAACCTAACTAAAAACACCCTAACCTACATCTACCAATTTCTAATATCAAAACTGAAATAAATAATCTATAAATTCTTCAAATGTTAACTTTCCCTTCTCTCCCGAAAAAATACACTTCTATATCATAAGTCAAAGGATGCTAGTTTTGTTTGTTTGTTTTTTAATGATTTTATTTATTTGACAGAGAGAGAGACACACAGTGAAGGAGGGAACACAGGCAGGGGGAGTGAGAGAGAAGCAGGCCTCCCACTAAGCAGGGAGCCCAATGTGGAGCTCTATCCCAAATGACTTGAACCAAAGGCAGCCTCTTATCAACTGAACCACCCAGGTGCCCCAAAGGATGCTAGTTCTAAAGCCACTTGCTTTTGACAGGTATGCCAGCACTAAGACAAGACAGTGGCCAAAGTTTGTGATTTACAATATACTATTACATCTAAATCCCGAAAAAGCATGCAAGGTACGTTACAGAATACCCATTCAAGAAATGAGAAGTTCAACTACTTACCCATGACCACATAACTAGAAGGAGTCAACCTCAGGATGGAACCTCGGTTCCAAAGCCTGATCCCCTTCTACTTCACCAATCATAATCCCAACATTCCTTATTCTGATCTTCTTGCTTATTTTTTAATACACTCATTCCCTATTAAAGATTTACGTATAATCCCATGAAGTACCAAAATCTAAAAAGGAGTTCTAGGGGCGCCTGGGTGGCTCAGTCACTAAGTGTCCGCCTTTGGCTCAGGTCATTATCCAAGGGTCCCAAGGTCGAGCCCCATATCAGGCTCTCTGCTCCACAGGAAGTCTGCTTCTCCCTCTACCATGCCCCCTGCTTATGTTCCCTCTCTTGCCATCTGTCAAATTAAAACAAACAAACAAACAAAAAACTTTAAAAAGGAGTTCTAGGTTTCACTGGCATTATGTCCACATGCACAGTAGCTCAGTAAAGCAGCTATCACACTGCATGGATTGTAGGCACCTGTTCACCACAAAAGATTGATCAAATCAAAGGATGGGCTCCAAACTACAGTGGGTAAAAGCCTGCATGAGGACAACACCTGACCTGGAGAGGAGGGAGGAAATAAGAGAAATTCTCTATCTATACCTCTAAATGCTTTAATTTGCTTTACAGTTGTAATTTTATAATATTTAACATGAAAATAAGTAACGTACTTTGAAATGCAGATTTAAAATCAGATAAAATTTTTCATATATCAAATCAACTGGGCTTTTGTTAACATTATTGCTGTTTTAATGGGTATATCCAATGGCGGAAATAATGCTACTGGAATACAGGCATTCTTCCCATTGCTGACACATAAAATTAGGAAAACTTTCAGAAACTATTTGAATACCATGCATAAAAAGCCTTAACATTAAAACCCTTTCACTCATTAATTATAGGTAAGTAATTTTGGGAATCCATGTAAACAGCCAACAAAATGTGTAACAACAAAAAACTGGAAGGCTCCTTAATGGTCAGTAATAGTTAAATCACCAAGGGACTATCCAATTTAGTGGATTTTAGGCAGTCATTGAAAATGTTTGTAACTAGTTCTTGACAAATACGAAAACTGCTCATGTTGTAATTTAATGGAAAACATCAGGATACAAAATAGATGAGAATTCAATTAAACATATGCATAATGAAATACACACTCTATTAAACATCTCTTGGTGATATAAGAATAATTTTCCCCTTTTCAACATTAATGTAGTTTCAAATTATCTATGGAAAATGGTACTTAAAACAGAAAACATTGATTCATATATACAGAAGCATTCCTATACAAAGACAGAAGTTCAGTGAACACCAAACACATAATGTAACAGACAATGTCTGAAACAAATTATGCTAAGTTAAGTCACTGCCCTGGAGTGCCAAGCTCTCACTCTGCTCTGTGATGCTGGGGCTAGACTCCACAGACCACACTCCTGCTTTGCCAGCTAGATGGCCAGTAGGCACCGCCAATAAGGGGTGCTAGAGAGAGACAAGGCTGGAAGAGGAATGAGGACTTGTTCCATCCTGTCTCCTAGTGTGCATCAGCCCAGCATTTCTTCATCCCAGCAGAGCAATCCTTTTGGTAGAAGCTGAACCCAATATGCAACTGTTTCAACACCTGAGGAATGAGTCTCCCCTTCCTTCCAGGACACCAGCAGTCAGTTAAGAGCTCTGTCCTCAGAGGTCTGGCCCCCAAGCCCATGGGGCCACTCTTCCACAAGGGACCGCAAGCAAAGAGAACAACATCTGCTCCTCAAAGGTTTGCATTTCAGCAGTGATACCACCTCCCTCATTTGTTCCCTCATTTGTTCCCTAGAGGTGGTGAGCTCTTTCCTGCAGTTTGTGGTACTTAGAACTCTTTCTACCCTATATTTTAAATCTAGCCAACAGTTCTTCATATTCTCACCTGTAACAAGGATTATGTTACCTATTATAGCTATTAACAAATATTACTGTTCACAATTTTAAATGTGGGGGCGGAAAAATGCCCCTGTAATAAAGATCCTACAACACTACTCTGTTTTTAAATCTCTAATGATCAGTTTCCCCATTTCTTTTATATACAATACACACACACACACACACACACACTTATCTATACTTACTATCAATTTACTGTGTAATTCTCCTTTTACTGTACTGTATAATAAAATACTACCAACTGCTGTACCAATAGCCAACAAGTCAATCTGGTTACTCGTTCCTATAGCTTCTGATTTCCTTTTTTTCCTCTGGGGACTTTCCTGGGGGGGGAAAAAAAAAGTTCATTTTGTATTTCAAACACAAGACATCATTAATGCATAAATACAAATGCCCACTAACCCACAAATGAAATGTGACTGCTACCAAAAGACACTTAACTTAAAGATGGGGGGCGGGGACAGATCACTCACTCTCAAATGCTTTATTTCTCACTATTTGGGGGGAAAAAAATCACCCCAATGGAAAAGAAGAGCTTATAATTCTCTGTCCCCTACCTCTCTGGAAGGAACGGGACAAATAGGACATGCTCCTGGTATTCTCTTAAAAGGTCCAAGCAGCCTCCGTGCTGCTTCTACCTCTCAGAAATGAGCCATTTGTGACAGGGCCAAGTAAATTCTCCATTCCCAAGCAGAGACTACAGATCCATAGCCAAGCAACCAACATTTCCCCTTTTTCCTCCTCATCTCTCCTGTGTTCTAGCTTCGTTCTCGGGAAAGGGGACTCAAACTTGTTTTTATAAACACACATTTATTTCAGTCTCAGTCAAAAAACAGTTGGAACTAGTTGCACAGTAGAAGTTGCCCTAGTGTGTGAGAATTATGGGTTAGTCCGAAAGTTCCATGCAGTCTTAGTGATCCTAATCACTTAAGAGGCACAAGTTCCAAACTAGTGTCAAATGCCACAAGACTGCTTTGATTTGCTTCAAAAACAGTACTGAAGCTGACAGTCCAAAGACAATCAATGATCACGACTTCAGCATATTACATCAAAGTTTACAATGCTGAAAACATGTAATTTAAGAACTTCTTTACCACATAATGTTTTTTAAATTAAAGCTTGCCAGCCTGTGCTTTAGCATAAAGCTCTGAGATATCCATTCTTTTAACATAAAATAAGACCATTACCACAGGAAAAAGAACATTTTCTCAATAGTGCAAGATCTTTGCTCTACAGCACAAAGCAGAAGCCCAGGATATGTAAAACTTTGCCTAATCCAAAACACACCAATGAAAACTATGATGTTACAAGTGTATAAAAAGAGTATCAAGGAGTAGAGATGCCTGGGTGGCTCAGTCTGTTAATCATCTGCCTTTGGCTCAGCTCACGATCCCAGCATCCTGAGCCGGAGTGTCCTGCACTGGGCTCTCTGCTCAGCGGAGAGCCTGCTTCTCCCTCTGCCTACTGCTCCCCCTGCTTGTGTGTGCTCTCTGACAAATAAATAAAATCTTAAAAACAAAAAACAAAAAACAAAAAAACCTGTTTTAAAAAAAGAATATCGGGGTGCCTGGGTGGCTCAGTGGGTTAAAGCCTCTGCCTTCAGCTCAGGTCATGATCCCAGGGTCCAGGGATCGAGCCCCGCATAGGGCTCTGCTCAGCGGGGAGCCTCCTCTCTCTCTGCCTGCTTGTGATCTCTGTCTGTCAAATAAATAAATAAAATATTTTTAAAAATAAAAAAAGAATATCAACAAGTAGATTTAGAAAGCATTTTCCATTTTGTTTTCATTTAGTTAATCTTATGGAGATGTTACATTTGAAGAATTTTATTCACTTGACACATTAAGGTCAACAAAAAGTGAAAATATTTAATAAAAAAAGTAACTTTTATACAAAGAAAATTACACATTTTGTAAGTCTTAAGAAATATATCTACATTAATAAAGCCCAAAGAGAAGTTATGATTAAAAGCCAAAGTATAAGAGGCACCTGGATGGCTCAGTCAGTTAAGTGTCTGCCTTCAGTTTAGGTCATTTCAGGGTCCTGGGTTCGAGCTCCGCATTGGGCTCTCTGCTCGGCAGGGAGCCTGCTTCCCTTCCTCTCTCTGCCTGCCTCTCTGCCTTCTTGTGATCTCTCTCTCTCTGTATCAAATAAATAAAATCTTAAAAAAAAAAAAAAGCCAAAGTATAAAAAAATCCGATGGTCTTATCAGTAACCCTTAAAGAAACAGTGAAACCTTAGCACAGGCAATATCCGAGGTCCCACCTTCAGTTCAATGAATGTCTAAAGCCACCTCTGAATGATCCCACAAGGCAGATGTGGTTTCAGCACAAGGTTATGAACACAAACGCCCATCTCAGGCAAGGGCAGTAGAGGAATGTGTACCAACCTCCTACTACATTTCATCAGAAAACTCTTCTCTGAAAGATTCTAGAAATTATTACTCCAACTCCTGGTTTTACCAAATCAAGTTAAAATCATTTCACACTGAAGTTTCTAACGTGTGAAACATAGGCTGGTCCAAATACGTGTATACTTTTCCGCAGATACAAATGGCATTTGTCTTTGGCTCAGGTCATGATCCCAGGGTCCTGGGACTGAGTCTCTCACCGGGCTCCCTGTTCAGCAGGGAGCACGCTTCTCCCTTTGCCTGTTGCTCCCCCTGCTTATGTGCTCTCTCTCTCTGACAAATAAATAAATGAAATCTTAAAAAAAAAAAAAAAAAAAGAGGACAAAAAGGGGCGCTTGACTGCCTCAGTGGGAAAAGCATCAACTCTTGATCTTGGGTTATCAGTTCAAGCCCCACACTGGCTATGGAGATTTCTTAACAAAATTTTGAAAAATTAAAAAATAAAAAGCACTAAGAAACTTCATATATTAATCATTAACATACTCAAACCCTAATTTCCCTATCAACAAAATCTGTGTACTTTGGGAGAAGCAAGCAGAGGCAAGTGGAGGAGCATCCACAGAACTTGTGCCCAATTTTGAGGATCAGTGGTCCAAGCCTAAATAATAACACAATTAGTGCAACTCAAAGAACTACTGACTCAAGCATATTTTTCTAGAGCTGGACCATCTTTTTAAAAAATCACTCCCCAGTGAGCAGGATGAGCATGTCTGAACAGGTCACCCAGATAAGTTTATATAAGCAATGTGCATTTTAGTAAAATCTGTTTTAAATATTACCCCTTACCAAGTATTTCTGAAACCAAGAATTTAGTGCTGATAATTACAGATTATGACAGACCCTTGTCAGCATTTTCTTCCAGAATCTGTTGCTCCTGTGATCAAAAACTTCAATGACTCCCCATGGAAGAATAAATCATTGTACTGGCATCTGCAATTTGCCTCCAGACCATCTTTCCCAACCTTATTTCCAATTTCCATCTTTATATTACATTCCCTAATCACTAACATCTTCCCATTTTGCTTCTGCTTTTCCCTCAACTTGGGAACTGCTTTTCCCTCAACTTCCTTTTGGTTAAAAATCTATCCATGCTTCAAGGTCCACCCCAACTCTCATCTCTCTACAAAAACCTCTTCTATATTTTTATGTGAAGACTTCATTTTAGAGTGCACGGTGGGGGATGGGATTGGCAGAGAGGGAAGCAGACCCCCACTTAGCAGGGAGACCAATGCAGGGCTCTATCCCAGGACCCTGGGATCATGACCTGAGCTGAAGGCAGATGCTCAACCAACTGAGCCACCCAGGCCCCCACTCTTCTTTCTCTTAAGGCACACATCATACTGTACTCTGCATTACAGACACGGTATATCTGAACTGTCCACTTCTTTGCTGTGTCTCAATCATACTCAGTTTTACTTCCTCTGAAGTACCTAGCACAAGGTTATGTGCACACTCATTATACATGTAAATACACCAAATAATGAAAAGGGTAGGCTAAAACTTTAGTTCGTATCTGTGACTAAAAAACTGGAGTTCCCAGAGGTACCAGGAGTGAAGACCCCAAAAATGTGATTTCTTTCAAGAGTCTTTTTCAGTGTGAAAGTCGGACTAGGCTAAGCAATAAAGAGTAGCACCATGGGGCACCTGGGTGGATCAGTTGTTAACCAGCTGCCTTTGGTTCAGGTCCTGATCCCAGGGTCCTGGGATCAAGCCCCGCGTTGGGCTCCAGACTCCCCAGTTGGTGGGAATACTGCTTCTCCCTCTCCCACTGCATCTCTCTCAAATAAATAAATAAAATCTTAAAAGGAACAAAAAAAGTAGCACCAGTCTGAAAAAGTTTATCAGCATTTGATTCAGAAGGCTGAGTGAGTCTCAAGGGGTTAAGTGCATGATTTACAAAAGCAAGACATAGGGCAGATGTGGTGAAGACAAAGAGGAAAAAGGGAAAGTGCTGAGAAGTCTGAATTTGATCAAGTAAGCAATGACTTTTTAGACTGAGATCCCAAAGAAGAAAAGTTTACACTGAGAGCTAGTACATACACTCATAAAAATATATGTACATATAACTGAAACCAGCTCCACAAAAAACTTATCCTTTCCATGCAAAATATACTCACTTTTCTTACACTCATTTTTTAACTCTATCACAACACACTAAATCTATTTCATAATGATCAAAACCTAATTTTGAAAAATCCTGACCTCTAGACACTGAAAATTATCCCAAGTTTCAAGTTTCATTCTGCAAGGTAGTCTCCTATGCCTTTTCTTGGCCCACCTTACTGTCACTTCTCTGGCAAAGGTCTAAGTCATGGGTAACAATGAACAAAACATGTGCATTTTACATGTAATTACATAATATTTATATCAAAAAACAAATTCTAATAACCAGGACCTTTTATTCCTGCCAACAGGATCTAATCTGCACACTTTTCCTTGTTCTAAAGTTTACATACTGGAGAGACCCTAAGAAACAGCACCATACATTCAGGAATACAAAGAGACTGCACCATATCTCCAAGGGATAGGAATGGGGATACTCAACTTAGATTCTTCCAAGAAACATTCTTAATGCTACTGTGCTTGCCTTGTCTCATGTCTGAAATGCCATGTGCTTCGTTTAACAAGAACTAAGCTGTGTGAAATCATTTTAATTGCAGTGACAGCAAAGCAGCATGGTAGCTGAGAGGAGACAAAGTCTGTTTCTTCAGGGCTATACACCAGCTAGGGAAGGAAAGTAGAAAAGTTTTGAGAGATTTTAGGGGGCAACAAAATAGGGTCAGTTACTAGGTGGGGCTCAGGCACTTATTCTGTGGCTTTGGCATATCATTTAACAGCTCAGCCTCGGTTTACACACACACACCTGAGAAGCTTTAAAAACAGCATCCACCTATAGTCCACCCATGTGTCTCCTTGCACTTTTCTTATCATTTGAGGTACTCTCCCCCCCTCCCCAGGCTCCATCAACCAAATGAAATACTCAGCTATTTAATATGTACAAGAACCCTCCAAAAACTACTATCGCATAAATGTGAGGTATTATGATCATTCTTGGCCAAGAAAACAGTATGATTTTTCTAAACATCCAGGAACCTCTACTTTAACTTTTATTACCCAAGTAACCCAGCACTAATTCATTTTATTCCACTCACAGGAGTAATGTTCACCAAACTTTGTCCTTGGGTGGCAAATTGCCAATTACTGAACCAGATACAGGATACTCTTACAAAATGAATTACACTGAGGAATGTAGCAGTAAATTATAAAAAGAGCCCAAAGAGAATGCTCGCTGTATCATTCAATAACAACACCTAATATTTACTATGCACTTACTACACCAGTCATATACACTGCCTCATTTAATTCTCAAAGCACCATGAAAGGTGGGTAGTATAATCTCTACTCCATGTTTGAGTAACAAAAATCTTAAGTTGTTGGGAACACAGGCTTCAGAATAACATCCTTACCAAGACTCATACTCTAATCCTCAAAGATTTAAAATAAATAGGTTTATTAAAATGAGGGCATCTTAAAACTTCAGTGGCAGGGACGCCTGGGTGGCTCAGTTGGTTAAGCAGCTGCCTTCAGCTCAGGTCATGATCCCAGCGTCCTGGGATGGAGTCCCACATCGGGCTCCTTGCTCGGCAGGGAGCCTGCTTCTCCCTCTGCCTGCCACTCTGTCTACTTGTGCTCACTCTCGCTCCTCTCTCTCTCTGACAAATAAATAAAAAATAAAATAAAATAAAATAAAGAAAACCTTTAAAAAAAAAAAAAAAACTTCAGTGGCAAGGATATTAACCCAGGGACCTGGGACCAGAGACTGAAGCAGCTGCTACATGTCACTCTTCATTTTCTAGCTTTTTTTAAAAAATCACGTGATTTTATAATTTTATCCTGTAATAAATGTGCACATTTAAGAGAACCACTTATCTCTCTAATCTTCAAGTAAAATTGATGCTCTAGAAGGATACATCCCCAATATGATGAGGACCAAATGTCCTCTCTACATTCCTCCCAGCTCTCAATTCTGTGACTCAAGATCTAGGGTTACAGTCTAAGAACAGTGGACCAGGAGTCAGAGGACCTTGATTCTAATGGTCACAGTCTCTTTACTAGTTACTAAAGATTTGGTGAAGTCACCTGGAACTTCCTTAGCTCTCTCAGTTTTTAAAAATTTTATTTCAAGACATTTCATAGAGCTGTGTGGCTAAAATGAAAACATGGAGATAAAAGAATACTGAAACCTATACAAACTTTTTTTAAGTAGCCAAATTCTCATTTTTCAATGAGGCCCTCCAAATTAGTAACTTGCTCATTGTGACAAAAGCAAGTTTGAGTTGAGTCCTGGATATGAAACCAAATCCAGATATTTTTCTACTATTTCAGAGTGGTATACATAATCTAAAACTCTGACTTTCAACAGGAAATTTAAGATTAGGTCAAAGTTTTATTCCTGAGGCATATCATGTGACTTAAGTCAAAAGAAAAGCAAAGGGGGGGGCAAACAAATTTTTACTATCCTAATATTAATTATTATTTGTTGTAGATAATGGAGCACAAAGCTCTAAATACTTGAGTTCTAGTCCTGGTTCTATTTCTGGTTTTTATGCAAGCTGACTAATTTTCCAGAGTCTCAGTTTCTTCTTCACAAACAAGGCAAGAAATTAGCCTTTATCTACCTGCAAGAATAACCATACAAATCTGAGATATTAATAACAACACTTGCAGCACTTACATACACTAATAAATGTTTCTACATTACTAACCACGTTCACCTTCACAACCAATCTGAGGTGGGTACTATCACCCCTTCCTGTTCTACAAACGAGAAACTAGAAGTACAATCACCACTATGAAGCCAAACCTAGATTCAAATGTAAGCAGTAGAGCTCAGATCCATGCATCTAATCATTGTTCCGTGTATTCCCCCAGCATCAGTCTTATCATCTCTTTACAGGACTGTTAAATAGAAACACAGAAAACAATTTTAAAAAAGAAAAATACGCCGACTGCTGTAACTTTAACAATGGCTATGGGTTTTTTTCTGAAGTCCAAGTTCGCCTTGACTTAAGAGCCCTGATAAAGGTTTCTTTTATTTATTAACTAAAGTCATTTCATCTAGAAACTAAGAAACTCTATCTTAAGATCCGAAAAATACCTAAACATACTCACCCAAAGCATAGTTAGATGTAACCCTACTTTCAACCTAAAAATTTAGCACACATTCACCGCACCGTAGTCGGATGGGAGTTAAAAATGTGTCTTGAATAATAGATTTTTAAGTTTTACACATAGTGTCAGCTAAACACTCACGATACCTGTTTTTCCAAATCACATTAGACTGATTCGATTGCCTACCGTATACCTGTAGTACCCACGTGCAACTGCATTAGAGCAGACGTGGTCGAGTGACTCAACAGTGAATGACATCTTACCTGAGATGGGGCCCTAACAGAAAAGCCTTCCCTAACACAGCAATGTCCTGTCTCAGAGAAACTTCACCAGCATTCACATTCATTACATTAAACCGGCTACTTCACTTTACCTCCAGATCCTAATGCAGACTTCAGACTTGGCTAAAAGGGGGTGTATAAAAGGGAAATGAGCAGAGGTTTTTGCTGTTTTTTTTTTCTTTTTTTTTAAAGCATAAAGTTTCAAATGACTGAGAATGGAAACGAGCCTGAGAAAGTCAAGAGTTTCAAGAGTGAGAATACCACACACTGGACGTGGAAGAGAACACGTGGTGAGCCTGCACCCAAGGGTTCGGGGGGGGGGGGGTTGTCCGGAAGCAAAGAAACAGACTTATTCATTCCAATCTCCTAAGGCGAAGCCGATGAACTAGAGAAATCGGAATAGGGTACTCCAGCCCCAAGAAGGGGCTCTGTCAAAATCCAGGACGCTGAAGAGCACATGTTGCTGCGCCAGGCTTCGCAGAAAGAAGCCGCCCTGGGGAACTGGGGGCCTACGCGAACATGGCGGCCCCGGCGACAGCGGGGCGCGGGGCGCAGACCGCATGGAGCCAGTCAGGAGGGCTCCAGCCTACGGCCCGTCCAATAGGGCCGCGCCCTCTTTCGCTAGTCTGCGGGCAGGCCGCACGCGGGACTGGCGAAGTGGACCGAGTCCGCGCCGCCGCCGCCGCACTCCGTGCCTCCTCACCCGGGGCCTCGGAGGGCCGCGCGAGATGCCGGGCCACGCGCCGTCGGACCGGGAGTGCGCTGAGGCTGAGTCCGGGCGCACGCCCGCCCCCCGCCGTCCCGCCTGCTTTACCTTGGCCTGCAGTCGCGCTGGCGCCCAGGCCAGGCAGGTGCAGGTACCGCTAAGGTGCGCGGAAGGCACGTACTCTTGGTGCAGCCTATTGTTGGCGGTCTCCCACACTCGCAACTGACCGTCGGCAGACGCCAAAGCGAAGTAGGTCTGGTTCAGCGGGGAGAAGGCGCACGGAACCCCTGCCGGGGACAGGGGGTCGGCAACACCACGGCCACCCGCCGCCATTGCTGCCCTGGCTCCGCGGCAGCCACGTGTTCGTCTGTGCGCATGCGCACCGGCGTGGGGCGGGGCCTAGAGGGAGGAAGTAGGGCGGAGGGAGAGCAGAGACCGGAGGGAGTGGCTCGTCGCGTCTCTAGCGGGCGTTGGGCAGGTCCAACCTGTGGACGGTGGCCTGGAGGGCTCAGTGCTAATTTGTACTGGTTGGAGGAGACGTGTGGAGGGATGTGACTGCAGACTGGACAGCAGGCCCGTTACATTGGGGGGAATAAAAAAAAGAAAGAAAGAAAAATAGAAGAGAAATAAAGAAAGAAAAAGGTTGGGTTTTGTTTTGTTTTTTAATAACATGATTGAACTAAATGTTTAAGAGACAATCAGTTATAGCGCCGTGATTGTGGCAACTGTTTTCATTTTTCTTAACCACTTCCAGGCTGTAATCATGTATTCATATAACAATTCATTCAGTCGGAGTAGTGTGAAAGTAACGGTGGGATCTACTGTCCTCCCACCCCCCATTTCGTCAGGATTAATCCCATGTTACTACATCAAATAGATAATTTGTACGCCATATTTCACCAAATCTATGCATTGTGATTCAAGAAGTGTCAGATTAATATTATTCTGCCCACAGTTTATTGCCCAGAAAGAAAGACAAAAAATGCCACCCTCAGGGATATGGGGAGGCTAAAAGTTTTACAGCCAGGGAATGCCACAGTAACATTTGTGTTTTAGATTATTTGTAATGACAAACATGAATATGTTTAAAAGGCCTTCTGGACTCCACGGAGATGGTAAAGAGGCAAGAAGGAAAACTGACACAATATAGGACAGTGCTGGGTCAGACTCAGATGAAAGCAGTAAAGGTGGGGAGAAGCACCCAGATTTCAGATAGAATCTGAAGTTAAAAGTCAACAGGGCTTGCTAAATGATTGCAAAGGGTGAGAAAAAGACAAGTGAAGGATGACTCTAAGGCCTGAGCAAACACATGAATGGTGATGCCATCAGCTAGATTGGGGAAATGGGTTTGGCTGGAGTGGAAAGCAGGAATACTGTTTTGGACAGTTAAGTATGAGTATGCTGAAATCCACGTCAAGTGAGGGAGTTGGGGGCAGCCTGTGCAACCACCCCTCCCTCAGGACCCTCACTGGCCCCTACTGGCTATGAGCTCCCTTGCTCCCCAGAGTGGTGGGGGCTGGGGCCGTGAAGGGAGGGAGCAGGTGACGTGAGGTTCTGGGGGACTGGAGTTGGCTACAAAGATGTAAATTTGGATGCGCTAGCATACAGATGCTATTTGAAATTGCGGGACTAGCCAGATAATGTTGGGTGCAAGTATAGATAGAAAAGAAAGCTTAGCCCCAAACTGTGCAATCTTTAGAGGTCAGGAGGAGGGGAAGATCCAGCAAAGAAGATTAAGAATGGGTAGGATGAAAGTCCAGGAGAGTGAGATGTCCTGGAAACCAAATCTTTATAAGGATTCAGGAAGGAAAACTTGATCAGAGCCATGTCAAATGCTGTAAGATGAAGACTGAGCATGAACCAGGATTTGGCAACATCAAGGTCATTGGTGACTCTTCAAAAGCATTTTAGGAGCACCTGACTGGCTCAGAAGGCAGAACATACAACTCTTAAACTCGGGTTATAAATTCAAGCCCCACGCTGGGTATGGAGATTATTTAAAAATAAAATCTTAACACACACAAAAGCATTTGGGGTGGGGGACTTACTATGGAAAGTGGAAAAGAAAAAGGGATGTGAGAAAGTACAGAAAAGGGATTTTCAGAAAAGTTTTCAAGGATTTCTGTTATAATGGAGCATATATGAGTCCGTATGAAGAAAAGTCTGAGCTAGAGTTATAAAGTAGTCATAAATAAAATAAAAGCTTATTGCACTCACAGTGTGTCCGGTACTGTTCTCTGTGTTTTATGTCCATTAATCCATTTAGTCCTCACAATAGCCCTAGGATGTAGAAACTATGACTATCTCCGTTCTTCAGATAACAAAACTGAGGTATAGAGCTGAGCAGTGGAGGAGGAGCTGGATTTCTAACCGAAGTCATCTCTGGGTATGAACAACTTGACCCAAGAAAACTATATAGAGTTCACATAGATGACCCTTCAATACCCAAAATGTCATTCCTTGACCTCCTTCCTTTCAATGATCTTGGCCTCTACCCTATACCAGCCACTTATTCCTATGGTCATATCTCAGACCTTATCATTACAATAGCTGCGCTCCCTTTGTAGTCTCAGTTTTCCCACACCACTCTAACCACTGACTCCTGTCTTTCCAGCTTGCTCCCCGCCAACTTCCAGGCTCCAGGCAATCCTTCTATCCCACCCAACTGTCAAACCATTGATCCTAGTCTTTTCACCTACCCTCACCCCTCCTCCCTGATGGCTGCTCTTGCCTCTAAACTTATCTTAATCTCGATCACTACAACCCTCAAATCCCTTGCCTCTTTCCCACATCTTTGTCCTTCTGTGGTAAAAGTGCAAGCCTGGTCAAATCTAACTCTCTGCCCAGAAGCAGCTGAAAGCAGTGAGAGAAAAGTCACAGCTTCCCATTAGGACTCTTATCCACTTTAAATTCATGGTCACAAACTTCACGTGGAAGTAAATGCTGCCAAGTTATCAGTTGTTCCCTGGCCCATTCATACTTCCATTCTTCTCCTAGATACTGATTCATATCTTTCTTCTCCTACCACTTCAACCCTATCCCTCTCTCCCTGCTCTCAGTGAATGACTGTGCTTCCTATTTCTTGAGAAAATAGAAGCCATCACAAGAGAACTTCCACAAGCTTCCAGTACCATGAATTCTAACCAAACTGTACTCCATGACTCCTGGCACGCTAGATGGATTTTCCATGCCCCTAGAAAAGGCGACCCTTCCACATAAGTTCTAGATCCCATTATTCCAAAAAGTCTTCCCTCTATTTACAAGCATCAATTTTACTTCTCAGCTTAATCCTTCTCATTAACATATAAACATACTGGTTTTTTTCTTTCTTCCTAAAAAATAATATTTCCTTTACCTTACTTCCCCCTATAGTCACTCTCCCAATCTTTTCCTTCCTTAAAAAAAAAGGTAGTCTAATTTTCTTTTTTTTAAAGATTTTATTTATTTATTTGACAGAGAAAGAGAGAGCACATGCATAAGTAGACAGAGCAGTAGGTAGAGGGAGAAGGAGAAGCAGGCTCCCCGCTAAGCAGAGAGTCCAAACCTAGGCTTGATCCCAGGATCCTGGGATCATGACCTGAGCTGAAGACAGACGCATGACTGACTGAGCCACCCTGGCACCCTGGTAGTCTAATTTTCTTAATCTCTCTCCTCCAATGGGACTTTCTTCCCAACCCACCACTACCCCAAAATTCCCAGTAGGGCCACCTCTAACCTCCATATTGCTAAATAAGTGTTCATTCTAAGTCTGCCTCTCATGTGACTTGTCATTAGCATGCCTGCTTTCCATGACTTCACACCTTTCTGGCTTGCCTCTTACTTCTCTGGCTCTTCTTCTCAGTCTTCTCTCTTGGTTCTTCCTTATCTCTTACTCTCTAACATCAGGGTGCCTTAGGGAACTTCTTTACTTGGGCAAGGGACTTTACAGAATGAAGACTATACATTTTCCAGCTTTCTCTACAAATTGTGAGGCCATATGACTAGCAGCCAGTACAAAAATGTCCTTAAAGTTATGCTATTCTTCATTGTTTTTTTTCTTCTTAATTCCTGGAACTCAAATGTTATAGCCAAAAGCTAGAGCATCCGTGATGGACTTTGAGGAGAAAACAACATGGTGAGAATAGTAGAGCAGCAAGACAGAAGGAACTAGAGACCCTGAAATATGATATAAGTCTTGCACCAATGCCTCGGACCTCTTTTATACAAGAGAAAATAGACATCCCTGTTGTTTAAACTACAGTATTTTGGGTGATGTTACATACAGCTGAACCAAATTGTGCTCATTATTTTATATCCTTTGCCTCAGTTGGTGATCCCACCAGCCATCCAGTTAGCCCCTTGAGAAAGCCAGAAATAAGCCTTGTTTATTAACCAATCCCATATCTCACTTCTGCCCAAACACATAACTCACATCTGATCAATCACCAGATTCTATTTTTATCTCTTAAATAATTCTCTATTCAATTTCCTCACCTCCATCCAATTCTAACCACATCTGTTCTTATTGTGCTTGTCATTCTCACTGGAACTGCCACCAATGCTTGTATTTCTCCATGCCAGTCTGGTGGTATGATCTTTGTAAAATATTAATCTGACCACTCTACTTCTCTACTTAAAATCCTTCACAGGGGCACCTAGCTGGTGCAGTTGGTTAAGAGTACAACTCTTGGTTTCAGCTCAGGTCCTGATCTCAGGGTCCTGAGATCATGCCCACATTGGACTCCATGCTCAGCGAGGAGGCTGCTTAAGACTGTCTCTCCCTCTGCCCCTCCCTGCCATGCTCTCACTCTCTCTCTAAAATAAATAAATCTTCAAAAAAGAACTTCACAATCTTGCTGGCACCTATAAAAGAAACTCTATGCTGTTTAATATATTTGGATTACAAAACAATCTGTAAGCTGGTGCCTGTCAGCCTCCCCAACAACATCACTCATTAGACCCTCATCTGCTTCTGGTTTCCTGCCCTTATCATCCCTGTCATGGGTCCTGCTCTTTTGCTCTGCCTATAATTTAGGCTCACCCAGTTCCCTCTCTGCCCCATTTCCAGCTCTCATCAAACTTACTAACAATTCAACTTTTTATTGTTGTAGATAAAATTGTAGATAAAACCCAATTATTTTTATCCTAAAAGGTGTTAGATACTACAATCTCTAATCCTTAACAAAATATTTGCAAATCAAGTCAGCAATATACCAAAAAAAAAAAAAAAAGATTAAATACCACTATCAATTGGGATTTATCCCAGGAATGCAAGGTTGGTTTTACATTCAAAATTCAAAAACTATAATGTACCATGTTAAGGGAGTAAAGAACTAAAATTGCATGATAATCTTGAAAGATAAAGAAAAAGATTTTAACAAAATCCAACACCCATTCATAATTAAAAACAAACAAACACACAAATTTTGGGGGTGCCTGAGTGGCGCAGGTCCTGATCTCAGAGTCCTGAGCTCAAGCCCCGTTAAGTTCCAGGTTCAGCACAGAGTATGCTTGAGAATGCTCCCCCCTCCTTCCCCTCCAGCACCCCCCCACTCCTCCCCTGACTCACACTCTCCCTCTCTCTCAGATAAACAAACAAACAAACAAACAAACTTTTAACAAAGTAGGGACAAAAGGGAATATCCTCAACCAGATAAAGGGAATCTACAAAAAACCCACAGCTCACTTCATATTTAATGATGAAAGATTGATGCTTTCCTCCTAAGATTGAAAATTATGTCTCATCAATTCTATTCAATATTTTACTGAAGGTTCCAGTTAGTGCAATAAAGTAAATAATGATGATGATGATGGTGGTGATAGCATCCAAATTGGGGAGAAAGGAGTAAAAGTATTTTTATTCACAGATGACTTATAGAAAATTTCAAGAAATCCACAAAAATTCTAAACCTAATAAATTAATGTACCAAGGTCTCAAGATACAAGATCAATATATAAAACCAATGGTATTTCTTCTTTCTATTGGTGGACAATCAAAATTAAATTGAGAATGACTCCGTTTACAGTAGCACCAGAAAGAATAAAATACTTGGGAAAAAAGTTAATAAAAGTTCAAGACCTGTATTCTAAAAAGTATAAAACATTGCAGAGAAAACTTAAAGGAGACCTAAATAAATGAAAAGACATTGCATGTTCATGAATTGATAAACTCAATATTGTCAAGACAGTAATTCTACTCAGTTTGTTCTACAAATTCAAAACAATCCCTATCAGAGTCTTAGCAGGACTTTTTGTAGAAACTGGTAAATTAATTCTTATGCAAAGTGAAATGATTATCTAAAAGAAGAACAAAGTTGGCATCCTCATACTACCTGATTTCAAAACTAACAATTAAGCTACAGTATCGAGGCAGTGTAAGAACTTTTAAGATGCACTTTCTTAGCAACTTTCAAATATGCAACACAATATTAATAATTCTTGGGGCACCTGGGTGGTTCAGTTGGTTGAGCACCTGCCTTCAGTTCAGGTCATGATCCAGGAGTCCTGGGAATGAGCCCTTTTCAGGCTCCCTGCTCAGCAGGGAGTCTGCCCCACCCCCCACTCATATTCTCTCTCTCTCTCTCTTTCTAATAAATAAATAAATAAGTAAATCTTTAAAAAACAATATTATTAACTACTGTCACCACATTATACATTATACCTTCAGGCCTTACTTATTTTATAACTAGAAATTTGTACCTTTTGACCTCCTTCAATAGACTCCTTCAGTTTCTAATATACAACAGTAAATCCTGGAGAAGTTCTACAGAAGCCAGATTCAAGGTCAGCAGTGACTGGGGAAACAAGTGAAAAAGCAAGAGAAAAGCAGTTATATTCTCAGATTCAAATACTTTATCTTTCACTAAAAGTTTAAAAAAAATTACGGGGGCGCCTGGGTGGCTCAGTCATTAAGTGTCTACCTTCAGCTCAGGTCATGATGTCAGGGTCCTGGGATGGAGCACTGTATGGGGCTCCCTGCTCAGCGGGAAGTCAACTTCTTCCTCTTTTCCTCTGTCCCTCCACCCTGCTTGTGTGTGCTCTCTCTCTCTCTCTTTCAAATAAATAAAATCTTTTAAAAAAATAAAATAAAATTTAGATACATGGAAAGATATACAATGAAATGCACAAGTATTAAATATATATGGGTCATATTTGCATGCTGAATTATTCAGTATAGTCACTTAGGTATCAGGACTACTGGTTTTCTCATTCCCTACTTTCTTCATTCGTTTATTAAGCAAATATTTATCGAGGGCACATTTCGTTCCAGGCACTATGATGGGCAATGGAATTACAATAATGAATTAGATACAGCCCTCTCCACAATCTTATCCACCAACTTGGGAAAATGGTAAATAAAGTGATTTCATTTAATCGGACATGCACTGTGGAGGATTGGCCTGAAGACAGGATATACCAGGAGAGGCACTTCTCCCAGTGATTTGGACTTACTGCAAGCTCCCATTCTGGTAAGGCTGATAGCTGAAGGATGAGGGGAAAATTATACAAAACACAGGAAAGAAGCACACACAAAGAGGTAGAGGAGCACATCTGTGGAATTAGAACTAGTGATCTAATTTGAATGGAGATTTTTAAAATGTCAGTCACTAGCCATAGTACTTCTTGACAGCTATTTGGGCTTTAAAGTAATTGCTCACTTAAATGCCACTAGAAGACAGTGTCTTTCTGACCTTATAACATAAACATGATGAGTTGATGCTGCCTTATACTGTCAGATAACAGTTTCAGAGTACAGGCTGATTGTTTCATAGGGAAGACAGAAGGAAAAGGAAAAGTATAGCCCAAAATAGAAAGGCACATATAGTGACCTTTTTTTTTTTTTAGAGCTTAAATGCTCTAAAAAAAGATCATGAATAAATAAGGAATAATTATGTTTTTCAACATATTTTAACGTAATTAGTTAGATGTGTATAGGATAAAACATAACATTCTTATTCAAACAATATAATGGGATGCCACTTACTGTTTATAGTTTATCTTAGAAATCAAAGAGATGTAAGTTTTTTCCCAATTTCTGTCAATATATCTTCTTCTTTCCAAGTCCTACTCTTTCTGAAATAATAGCCAAATATCGTTTAATCATCTTTAAGAGATAATAAAGTAGGAATGATAAATTTTAAAACTATTAATAGGGCTTAGGATTCAGAAAGTTCAACTCAGGCCTTCATTTGACAGTAATAATAAAAATATTGGTCATAAAAACTTTCTTAAAAAAAAATCAAAACCAGAAGTGAGACTTACAGGTGGAGTGGAGGCAAGAACAGTTTCTTTATTCATTTTTAGGACTGAAAAGAGAGAAACCCTGATAATGGATTTTTGTGGTGGCTGATGTTTTAGAGAGCACAGTTTAGAAAGTACGAATTTATGTCTTCAAAAGTGGTAACAAAACTTATTTTATTAAATTTAAACTGAGCCCATAGCCCTTTGAGCATATTTTCACTTTAACTCTAAATTCAGTTGTACTTTTGGCTGGCCTTTGAGAAGGGGTGTTGTAGTACAAAGAGCATGGACTGCTGAACTAGACTGACCTAGATCAGAAACCCTGTCATGCCATTTGTCAGCTATGGGATGTTGCCAAAATCATTTAATCTCCCTGGGTCAGCTTTCTTATGCATAAAGCAGGAATACTTATTTCTAACACAGGGTTGCTGTAAATTTAAATGAAGTAAGTGTCTACTGTGCTTGGTATTGTCAAACCCTCAATAAACTTTTGCCAAGTGAATTAATATAAAACAGGTTAGTGATATTTAATGTCAAATTAGACTTTGGACTCTAAAGATAACTTTTTCTGGTTTTATTTTTAGGATTAAATCAATTTATTTTTGTTTAACTCTTTTGGGGTGGGCTGACAAAACCTGGAATAAGTGATTTAAAAAATATATATTGTATTTATTTATTTTATATATATATAGAGAGAGAGAGCAGGAGGAGGAGCAAAAAGAGAGGGAAGGGGAGGAGAGGGATACTGACAACGGGCTCAATCCCAAGACCCTGAGATCAGGACCCAAGCTGAAAGCAAAAATCAGGTGCTTCACAGACTGAGCCACCAAAGCATCCCTGGAATAAATGATTTTTAAACAGATTCAATTAAAAAAGAATCAGAAAATGCAGATAATCCTTTTTTTTTTCCTTACACAAAAAATTAATTTTCTCACAGTTTTGGAGCATGTTAAGTCCAAAATCAAGTTGTCTGCAAGTTTGGTTTCTTCTGGGGCCTGTCTCAGTTTGTAGATGGATATCTGCTGCCTGTCTTTAGCCGATCCTCCAAGCGTACCTGTGTTCTAATCCCCTTTTCTTATAAGGACACCACTCATAGTGAATTAGGTCCCACATTAATGACTTCACTTTAACTTAATTAGCTCTTTAACCCTATTCCCAAATACAGTCACATTCTGAGATACTGGGACTTCAGTGCATGAATCTTGAGGGGATTGAATTCAGCAATACCCTTCTGCCCTACAACCCCGTTTTAGCAACGGCTTTTCCCCCCTTAAAGAAGATTCTGTTGAGTTTTAGAGGTAGTAAAAGAATTAACTGTTATATTTTAATTATTAGAAACAGTTCTGCTAAATAAGAACCCAGTGAGTAACTTCAGTTGGCCCTCCTCGACTCCCTAAGCTTGGGGCAGGCAAGCAGACAGTCAGAGCCCAGTCGAAGGGACCTGCTAAGGCTGGCGGGGGAAGAACTTCGCAGTCAGTTGGAAAGGAACGGGGATCAGCGGGTGGCCCCTCCAAAAGGCGACAGTCCAACGCATCTCTGGGCTTTTTAACTCCTACATCTTGGGGGTGATCCTGTGACGTTCCTCTTTCTGAGGACCGGCGAGCCGACCCTGGTCCAGGACTTCAATTTACACAGCACTTTGACAGGCTTTGTCTCTCTTAAGCCTCCTGTCCCCAGGGTGAGGCTGGTGGGGATTTGTCAGCAGCCAACTGTTTACTCTGCACACATTCCGAAGAGGAAAATGTGCCCCTGTCCCGGAGTGTGACTCGCTCCTGGGACAGTTACTCAGCGACACCCGGCAGCCCTTGCGCCCCGCCCTCCATTAGGACTACCCCGCCCCCCCCGGACGCATGCGCAGTTTGCGGAGCTCTTCCTGCGAAAAAGCGCCGGATACCCTGACGGCTGCGTCAGTGCGTCCAGCTGGGGGAGGGCCTCGCCCGGCTCTACGCCACTTGTGTGCGACGGCGCCTGCGCCAGACACCATGCTGTCAGCCGGCGGGCGAGGTCTAGTCTTCCTCCGGCTGCGGCGCCCTAGGAGGTGGCTAGGGCTCGGAGCTTCTGCGTTCCTGCAGGGCCTTGAGCGAGAGCTCTTGGAGACAGCCAGGTCACTGTGTTGCGAATCCTGTCCTAGAGACGCACGAGACGGAGAGGGACGGCGCGAAGCGTCACGGAGGAAAGCCCCCAGCACAGGGCCTCCATCTCTCCCTCTGCGCGTCCGAGGCACTGGGATCAGATGTCTTTCCTCACTGGAGGTCCTCAGACTGCCGACGCCGCAAGAGGAGTCATCCTCTCGAGAGCGCGAAGACTCGAGCGGACACCAGGGCCAGCCCGGTCCCGTCCACCAGAGTTCCGGGGGTCCCTTGCCCGCCTCCATGGCCCAGTCCGTGACTGGGGTAGAAGAGCTTCCTGGCTCCTCTTCCTGGCCAGCTTCCAGGGAGGGGTCCTTTCGCGCTGGGGAGCTGATCTTAGCTGAGACTGGGAAGAGAGAAACACAATTTAAAAAGTTATTTAGGTTGAGTAACGCCGGACACTTAAATAGTAGCTGGGGGACAGTCCCATTCAGCGAGATCGTGGGAAAGTTTCCCGGCCAGATACTGACAACTTCTTCTGGTAAGCAGCTCATGCTGAGGAGGCCGGCACTGGAAGATTATGTATTACTGATGAAAAGAGGGCCTGCCATAACGTATCCTAAGGTAATGCGGTGGGAGTTAGGTGCGTATTGGTTCCAGAAGGAGCCCAGCTACGGTCCTGATTCATGTACTTAAAGCACATTTCAGAACGTTTAAAGTTTTTATTCTCAGATTAAAAAAAAAACAACAAAAAACAATGGATGAGACTTACATATTTTATGATTGCGAATTTTAGGAGGAAACAGCCACCTTTTTCTTTTATACTGGAGTGTTGACTCTCATCTGTAAAGTGAAAAGAATATTGACCTAATATATAGAGTTATGTGAGCTAATCAGGCACTTATGTTTGTTCCCCATAACCCTTAAGTTTGCAAGTTCAGGATTCGAGAATGTTCAACCCTTTGGTACCGTTATGGAGATATTTTAATCATCATTTAACTAAATAAAGCGTGTTACTAGGTGTATGTTTCATCAATGGTAGATATGTTAATGTGCTTTTCTCTTTAGGGAAAAAATAGAGTTTTCTATTAAAACAGCTAACATTAAACACTGAACATACAAGAAATATTCTTTATAATAAATTAACCACCTAGTTTTCTTGTTACAACTTCATACGAATCATCCATTGCTAGGTTTTTTTTTTTTTTTTAAAGATTTTATTTATTTATTTGTCAGAGAGAGAGAGGGAGAGTGAGCAAGCACAGGCAGAGGCAGAGGGAGAAGCAGGCTCCCCGCCAAGCAAGGAGCCCGATGTGGGACTCGATCCCAGGACGCCGGGATCATGACCTGAGCCGAAGGCAGCTGCCTAACCAACTGAGCCACCCAGGTGTCCCCATTGCTAGGTTTTTTTCAGTTTGTTTTTTTTTTTAAAGATTTTATTTATTTATTTGACAGAGAGGGAGATCACAAGTAGGCAGAGAGGCAGGCAGAGGGAGAGGGGGAAGCAGGCTCCCCGCTGAGCAGAGAGCCCAATGTGGGGCTCAATCCCAGGACCCTGAGATCATGACCTGAGCTGAAGGCAGAGGCTTAACCCACTGAGCCACCCAGGTGCCCCTTTTTTTTCAGTTTTTAATCACAGTCACAGTCTTTGGGTAGAATATCCCTTTGTAAAAATTTCTATCCCCAGATGAAGAGTCATTCGTCATTTATTCAGCAAGTAATTACCTATCTTCTATAATCAGGGTACTATTATAGGGGCAGTATGGTGATGAGCCCCAGTCCTTGCTCTCAACCTGGACATTACATCCTAGAGGGGGTGACAGAGAACACACAAGTAAATGAAAGGATGAGATAATTTCAGGTAGTGGTAAGTGCCATGAAGACAAATAGATTAACAATGACATGCTGGGTGACCTGGGGGAAGAGAATACTTTATGTCAGATGGTTAGAGAAGGTCTCAAAAGAAACCTTATATAAGGAAAACCCAGCCATGCAAATATCTTGGAGCCCAGTGTTCTCACAAAGGAAAGAGTACTGCAGAGATCCTATAATGGCTTGAGTGAGTTAGGTGAGGAGGAGAGTGGTATGAGATGTGGTTAATACATGTGCATTGGGTACCACTGGAATGGTCTAAGTAGGAATCCAATTTATTTTTTTAAAAGATTTTTATTTATTATTATATTTATATATAAATATTTATAGTTATTATTATTATATATTTTATTTATTATTATTTATTTATTTGACAGAGATCACAAGTAGGCAGAGGGGCAGGCAGAGAGAGAGAGTGGGAAGCAGGCTCTCCGCTGAGCAGAGAGCCCGATGCGGGGCTCCATCCCAGGACCCTGGGATCATGACCTGAGCTGAAGGCGGAAGCTTTAACCCACTGAGCCACCCAGGTACCCCTCCAATTTATGTTTTAAAAGATCTACCAAGGGACTAAGAAAACATTTTAGAAGGCTTTAGGCCAGTGGGGTACCATAAACTCTTGACAGAAACTGTCTTTTCCTTATTTTCCTTTTCCTCTTCTATTCAATCTAGCTACAAAAAAAAAAAAAAAAAGACTTGTAATTTCATCTTTTTTCCTCCTCACTAGACAAAACTGAGAGAATAGTTGTATTTTATAGAGTTATAAAGATGAATCTTTAGTGCACTTTCTGCCTTTCCATTTGTTAGATAAAAGTCACAGTGCTCCATCCTAAGGAGGAATTTATGTATGTATGTATGCATGCATGTATGTATTTATTTTTTCAAAGATTTTATTTTTTTATTTGAGAGAGCACAAGTGGAGAGGAGAGGGAGAAGCAGGCTCCCCGCTGAGCAGGGAGCCTGATGGGGGGGCTCCACCTGAGCTGAAGGTAGATGCTTAACTGACAGCCACCCACGTACCCACTCCATCCTAAACAGGACTTTAAATACTGGATATTCTAGGTGTTGACTTCTCTTTTTATTTCCTAAGTGGTGGCTACAGGAAATTTGACTTCAACCTTTGCAACGTTGAAATGCTTTTTAAGAGAGTACCTCAATAGGGGCGCCTGGGTGGCTCAGTGGGTTCAAGCTTCTGCCTTTGGCTCAGGTCGTCATCCCAGGGTCCTGGGATCGAGCCTGGCATCGGGCTTTCTGCTAAGTGGGGAGCCTGCTTCCCCCTCTCTCTGCCTGCCTCTCCACCTACTTGTGATCTCTCTCTCTCTGTCAAATAAATAAATAAATCTTAAAAAAAAAGAGAGTACCTCAAATGACTTGAAAGCTGGTCTCTGTGTTAGAATTACATAGTTTTGTCTTAATAGTAAAAGTAGGTCTGTGGAATTATTTATTTATTTATTTACTTATTTTTTGTGGGAGTAATTTCAAATAAATTTCCTAACAGGTACTTGTGAAATGTCAACATTTCACACTGGTCAGTACGAAGCACTTGAAGGTTTAGAGTAGAAACATAAATGGAAACATTCCCCAAATTTTATTTTTTATTTTTTTAAATTTTAAAATATTTGAGAGAGAGCACGCACATGTGGGAAGGGCAGAGGAAGAGGGAGAGAATCTCAAGTAGACTCAGTGCTGAATGCAGACCCTGACATGGGGCTTGATCTTAGGAATCTGAGATCATGACCTGGGTGGGAAAACAAGAGCCAAGACAGTTACCTGATGGAAGCACCCAGGCGCTCCCACTCCCCAAATTTTTTAAATTAATCTTTTCTGCTGGTATGCATGATTGTGGCACTTACAGAAGAACAAAGGGAGAGTAGAAATTGTTGCAACTTAATGAAGCCTAAGTGCAGCCTACTTACTAAATCTTTTGACTTAGGGTTAGATTTATATTACTGAATTAATCAGGAAAGAGATTGGAATTCATGTTGAGGAAAAAATGGAAGTTTGAAAGGGTTGTTGTTGCCTGAAGTCCACTCTGGAAAACAGCATGGAGGTTCCTCAAAAACTTGAAAATAGAGCTACCCTACAACCCAGCGATCGCACTATTGGGTATTTACCCTAAAGATACAAGTGTAGTGATCCGAAGGGGCACCTACACCCAAATGTTTATAGCAGCAATGTCCACAATAGCCAAACTAGATGTCCATCACCAGATGGATGGATAAAGAAGATGTGGGGGGTGTGTGTGTGTGTATGTGTATATGTATGTATATATAAAATGGAAGATTATGCAGCCATCAAAAAATGAAATCTTGCCATTTGCAACAACATGGATGGAACTGGAGGGTTTATGCTAAGCAAAATAAGTCAGAAAGACAATTATATCATCTCTCTGATAAGAGGAATTTGAGGGGCAGGGCGGGGTGTTGTGGGGGGAAGGAAGGGAAAAAAATGAAACAAGATGGGACCAGGTAGGGAGCAAAAACCACAGGAGACTCTTAATCTGAGGATTAAGAGGGTTGCTGGGAGGTGTAGGGGGGAGGGATAGGGTGGCTGGGTGATGGACATTGGGGAGGGTATGTGCTATGGTGAGTGCTGTGAATTGTGTTAAGACTGATGATTCACAGACCTGTACCCCCGAAGCAAATAATACATTACATGTTAATAAAAATTTTTTAAAAATGCAGAAAACTCAATAGTAGAATGATAGTTTGTAACTTTGGAGGACTCTCCCAATAGCTTTAAATCCCTTTTGGGAAGAGGTAGGGAAATGATTAAATGCTAACGTCTCGCCTCCCCATGTTTTGAACTGAAATTGCTAGAATATATATAGTAAAATCGAGTCTAGAAAACTCATCCCATTGATACCATGTAACCTGAATAGCAGGAGGCAAAAGCTAAAGTGTGCTTAAGTTTTTATTTCATAATAGTTGGGTTCTTTATTTTACGTGATCCGAGAAAATAGAATCACCTTCTGCAGGACATTCCACTGTTAAGACTACCCAAGCTGCTCCTACTTCTGTGTGAAATTGTACTCCCTCCCCACTCTACCCCTAGGTGCCTGGCATGTGGGAGAGGTTATGTATGTCTGAAAGACTCAGCATTTGTGAATGAAACTTTTGGACTAATACATCTTAAAAATTACGTGTCTGTGTATCATTTGGCCCAAGCCTTAGCCCTGCATTTCAGAAAATGCATTTTGGCTTTTAATTGGACAACTTTACCTGTTGAACATTTTCTTATGCAACCAAACCTATATTTAATATACAATTTTTTGTGACTTGACAGGATCCTAGAAATCTCCTCTTTAAGAATTTTCACAGCAGCTTTTCCCAGAGAAGGAAAAGCTAGTAAAAGCTTACCAGATGTGCTGCTTATTTATTAGCAATTTTCAAAGGTTCAGATGGGGTAGTGTTGAAATACATGCTAATGTTTAAAATTTTCTGTATAACAAGTGGTATAGTGTTAATGATTGACAGCGTGGTCTCTGTGAGTTCAACATCCATTTTACTCCTGACTTGTCCAGTTAATTCCTGGCTGTGTGACTTTGGGAAAATTACTTAATGTCTTTGATTTGTCTTTGTAATGGGGATGATGATAGTTTTATCATATTATTATCCTGATTAAATAAGTTTATAAAAGCAATTTGTATTCCTAAAGAAGCCTGGCACATGGTAAAGTTTCAATAAACAGCCCTTATTATTATTATCCCTGATACTGCTGTTAACAATTCTTCAATTATAGCATTTGTGAAATAGGTCCTATCTATCACTGGTATTCTAATGCTAAATGAGAAGTTCATTTCCTTTCATACAGAGATTATGTAATACTTCCTAACTGATCTTACTATGTCTAATTTTTCTCTTCTCTAGTATATCCTGCATTTCCTGTCAGATTAATCTTCATAAAATGCCATGTATATTACCTTGGTGACATGCCTCAGTTACTGACCAGGTCAAGTTCAAGTGCTTTAGCCTGGCATTCAGTTCTCTCCTTTTCTCTTCTTCTGAGATGAGGAAACTGTGTTTATTCTACCTCTGTTTTCTTTAATATCATTTCTACTTCATGATTGTTTCCTTAAATTCTCTTAAGTGAGGGCCTTCTGCTGATATCACTATTCTCTGGGCTTCTATTGCTACTTATTGTCTATAATTTTGGTATTATGCTGAAGTGGTACTTTATTTGCTAATTGATTGCTGAATCGCTTATTTCGTCAAGTAAAATATCAACTCTTGGGTAGGCTGGGCCAGATTTTAATACTCTTTTTCACTCCTTTCTTTTCCAGGTCTAACATAGTGTTTGATAAGAGTCTGTGCTTAGTACATATTTATTGGTCACTGAGTCACCCATACTATGTTTCAATCATAGGATATGAGTATGATACTGTTGATGATGGATATCCACCCAGGGGATACTGTTTTGGAAGCTGGCTCAGGCTCTGGTGGAATGAGCTTATTTTTATCCAAAGCAGGTAAGAGACTGAGAGAAATGAGCTGAATTTAGATGGGCAAAGAAAACATTCAATCTGGGGTGCCTGGGTGGCTCAGTGGGTTAAAGCCTCTGCCTTCGGCTCAGGTCATGATCCCAGGGTCCTGGGATCGAGCCCCGCATCGGGCTCTCTGCTCGGCAGGGAGCCTGCTTCCTCCTCCTCTCTCTCTGCCTGCCGCTCTGCCTACTTGTAATCTCTGTCTGTCAAATAAACAAATAAAATCTTTAAAAAAAAAAAAAGAAAAGAAAACATTCAATCTTTCATAATAACAGAAAATTAAGTGGATAAAGATGTCTTAGAAAATATTCACATAACTGTGATGGAGAGCATTCTCCTGAAACCAAATGCAGGCAACTTTTTCTTTCTACCTTGTACATTTCTTCTAGTCATTCTCTCTCTAACTCTCTCTCCATTTTCTGTGCTTTCTCTTGTGCCCTCCATGTGTTTTAAGGCTTCTTCTTTTTTTTTAAACTAAACTTTTTACTGGGACATACATAGCTATAGTGCACAGATCCTAAGTGGGTAGACCTCAAAGAATTTTTAATATAGTGACCATACTCAAGTAGTTATCACCCAGATCAAGACAGGGACTGCTGCTGCATCACAGAAACTTTCTAATGTCTCCTCTTAGTCATAATTAATTCTCCCTAAAGGTAACCACTGTTCCGCCTTCTACCATCATTGATGAGTTTTGCTTGTTTTGAACCTTGTATAAAAAGAATCATACATTATGTACGCCTTGAATGTGGCTCCTTTCAACATTCTGTTTGTGAGAGTCAGCCATTGCGTGTAGCTGTAGTTCTTCCCTTTTAGTGGCTGTGTAGCTACTCCATTTTATAAACAAATCATAGCTTTTCCATTCTGTCGATGGGTGTTTGAGTTGAATATAATGAATAGTGCTGCTCCGAACATTCTTGTATTTGTCTTTTGGTTCACATGTGTACATGTTTTTTGTTAATAACAATTCCAGATGAAGATTCAGTAGGAGAGAATAGAGAATGTAGAGGGCGCTCAGCTGCAAAGTCTCTAAAAATTGTCAGTTGGTAGATGTATTGCCTGAGGGCAGCACCTCATCAAAAATCAAGAGGTATACAGTAAACATAAATATCTAATTGATTATTGCTCCCATTGACTGTTTAATTCCTCTGAGTGTCAGGATTGCTTTGGCTGCTCTGGCTGCCTGTGGAGTTGTTCTTCCTCGGTTAATGATGGACCACTGGACAGTGACCACCCTCTCTTTGGGTAGATTTTTTTTTTCTTAAACCATTCATGTTCTCTTTAGTGCATTCTTTTTAAAATAATAAACTTTGTTAGAGCTGTCATAGGTGCATGTGGGTAGCTTGTATAAAGAATACTGATAGAAATATACTGAATTAAACTTTTTGTTCTTTCACCTAATGGCATCACATACAAACATAATCCAGTTTATGCTAGGTCAGGAAATTCATTCTGGCCTCCTCAAATCTTTTTTTGATTCTTTTCTGTACGAAGTTAAAGGCAGTCATTTCTTCACAATCAGTAACTGAATCCTAAATGCATTTGACAGAATGAATTTATAAAAATCTGTAAGAGAGGAGGAGTGCCCATATTTCTAACATCTATAGTATCAGAGTGTCATGGCATGAATAATCCCAAACTATGAATGATCAAGAAATTATTGCTCTTTACCTTTGCGATGGATTTTTTTTTCTCCATAATTTTCTTTTCCAATTATTTAGCGTATGCTATTGTTAACATTAAATTCTGTCCCTTGAGAACATGATGAATTGCAGCTGGAGTTATATTTCAAAAGACATTCTAGAATTTAAATTTTTCATTAGTAAACTGTAGACTTAGTGATCTAGGACAACTTCCAAATGATATCAAATCACCTCAAATATAGGTGGGTGGGAAATTAATCACCTTTAATTAAAATGCATAGTCTTCTGCAGAAACTGCACTATTACTATGCCAAACAGTTTAAAAGTTCTTTAGACACACACAAAATTACAAATATCTTTTAAATATATGAAATGCCTAACATTCATATTAACATCCATAACAAAAGAAATGAAAATAGAGCTACCCTACAACTCAGTGATCACACTACTGGGTATTTACCCTAAAGATAAAAGTGTAGTGATCCGTAATATAGGTTAGGGTTAGGGTTAGGGCTAGGGTTTAGGGTTTCATCCATAACAAAAGAAATGTAAATTACAACTACAATGATAAACTATATTCAGTTTTTAGATTGACACAGGTTAAAAGTTTGAAAAGTCATTGTTGGAGAAAGTATGGAGAAATAGGCACTCTGCTACATTGTTTGTAGAGTATAAATTGGTATTATTTTTTTAGAGGATAATTTGGCAATTTCAAAATTAAAAAGTCACATACCTCTTGAGCTCATAGTTCCATTTTGACGACTTTGTCTTTTTATGGATACAAAGGTTTAGGCAACAATTTTCATTGCAATATTGTTTGTTAATAGCATAAGATTAGAAACAAGTTGAATGTTCATCAGTAAATGACCAGTTAAATAAACTATGGTATAGCCATACAGTGGAACATAATAGCTCTTAAAAGGAATGTAGCAGATTATTAATCACTGAAATAACATTGGTCAGTAGAAGAAAAGTATAGGACAGTATATACAATACATGTATGTTTTAATGTGTGTTAAAAACAGGGTAAGACACTTGGCACCAGGTATCTTGTGAAGAGTAAATAACTGGTAATATGGTTCCTTTGGAGAGGAAAGTTGATTAAGGATCTGGGATAGGATAGTTTTCTAACCTTGAACTATTTGAATTATTTTTTTCACATCAATGTAATACCTTTGCAGAATTTTTTTAATATTCTTTTATGAAATGATACAATACAGTGAAATATCATAAATTCTTTTTTTAAATTAAGTTGGATCACAAGGACGAGTCATAAGTTTTGAAGCACGAAAAGACCACCATGAATTGGCTAAGAGGAATTATAAAAACTGGTGTGATTCATGGAAAATGAGTCATGTAGATGAGTGGCCAGACAATGTGAATTTTATTCATAAGGATGTTTCGGGAGCAACTGAAGACATAAAAACTTTAACATTTGATGCGGTAAGTTTTCTAAAGTGGGTCCTATGATATTATCTAATACTGACTATGTAGAAACACGGATCACACTTCTTTTGTGTGGAGAATGCTCTTCCTTCATTATTTGCCCCATTTCTGTCCGTAGGAGTAGGAGGAATATTTTCCTTTAACATTATGGTACAATTTAGAGCAGAGAGACATGCTGAATCAGGTGCCAAAGCTGTTAATAAGTGTGGGGTAATGACCAGATAGTAAGAGGAGTAGTTGAGCATCACGAACCGCAGCATTTCTAGGATAAAGGAATAATAATTTAGGAGCAGCTTTGGGAGCATATCCTAGTACCTGACCTCATGTTGTGAGATTTAGGGGAATAAATAGCCCTCATTTGTGGGGGAACAGGCAAGAGGTATCTTTAGACAGTTAACGAGGTTGTACATGAGTGTTCATTAAAGATACTGAGGTTGGAGGCATTTATTATGAGCATAGCTCCAGAAGGTGGAGTGGATGGATTTGTGAGGAGGAGGAGCAGTGAGAGGTTGAGTTAGAGAGAAGAAATAGAGTAGTATGAAGATAAAAGGATAGATGCTGAGGGAATATTTTAGGCTGACCAGTGATGGTAGTGATGTGGGACATGGAGGTATTTGGTTAGCTTCAGAGGTTCAGAATTCTAATGTAAGTTGCCTTATCTTTGATGATTCCATTATCATTTCATAGCTTTGCACTACAGACTGAGGTCTAGGTTGTCTTTGCTTTTTTTAATTGGCTGTTGGAAAGTGGGATTACTTAGGACATTTATGGGGAAACTAGTTGAAAAATGAAGTTCAAAGAGATTTTTTTTATATCAGGACTGGTTCCTATCTCTAATATTAATAAAGTCTATAGTTTTGGTGACTCAGATTCCTGGATACAAAGACCACAGTTCTTTTTCCTCATCCTTGTTTGGCTTGCATATTACAGCTCAGTAAGGGCCAGAAAAAAGTAATTTCTTTACAAAGACCATCATCAGAATGTTACAGTTACCTAGAAGGTTAATTGTCATCAGAAGTTTGCTTGATGATCATGAAACACACAAAGGATTTTAATGATACTGTTGAAGCTTTGTAGAAACCTGTTGAACCATGCCTGATCTAAAAGAATATTTCTTACCAGATTTATTTGATGGACTGTCTTGAGTAATAGTGTCAGATGATTGCCAGTATGAGAAAATAGATGAGGAGGAGCCATACTCCTACCATCCAAAATAATGGTAAATTGAACAAATAAGGTGTTAAACCACAAAGACAGAGAACAAAAGGAGGAAAAATGGCTAATAAAATACTTTAAGCAAATTTTACTTATTTTTACTTTTTTTTTTAAAGACTTTTTATTTATTTGACAGATGGAAATCACAAGTAGGCAGAGAAGCAGGCAGAGGGGAGGAAGCAGGCTCCCTGCTGAGCAGAGAGCCCGATGTGGGGCTCGATCCCAGGACCCTGGGATCATGACCTGAGCGGAAGGCAGAGGCTTAACCCACTGAGCCACCCAGGCACCCCTAAGCAAATTTTAAAAAAGCCTAACCATCAGAAGAATGAGTGGACAAATGGAATACTTTAAAAATAGTATTATTTAACATAGTGAAATTAATGTATTATACCTACATCAGTATATCTCAAAGACACAGTGCTTAGTGAGAAAAAGCATTATAAAAGAATATGTATGGAATGACTGCACATATGTAAAATTTAAAACTATGCAAACGGGACAATGATTACCTGAGGAGAGAAAGGGAGAGAAGAGGAACTAAGTTTTGGTGTCCATTCAGTCTGGCTCACTCTTGGGCTCCCATAAAAGCCAGGATGATCTTGGATAAGTTACTTAATCTTTCTGTGCCTTAATCCCTTCACATATTAAACAGGAATGATAATAATAGTTCATATTTCATAGAGTTGCTGAGGATTAAATAAGATACTTCATATAAAGTATATAGAACAGTACCTAGTGTATAGTAAGCATTAAAGAAATATTAGCTATGATTTTCATCATTATTATTTCTTTCCTTTTCTCTACCTGTTTAAAATCTATTTTCCCCTCAAAGTTTAGATCAAAGATCACCTCTTTCATGGAATGTACTTTAGTCATCTAACTGGGGGATTATCCTCATTTTCTGAATTAGTGAACCACTGTTTCTTGATTCAACAAACATTAAAGACCTGCTATGTGCCATGTACTATGCTAAGACAGAAGTGAATTATACATTTAAAGGAGCTTTCAGTTAGAAAATAGACATATAAACAATTACTGGAAAGACTCAGAAGCATGGAACACCATGGCTGTAGAAATTGAGTATCATGAGATGAAGCTGCAAATGCAGTCTTAAGGGGCTACATAATGAAGAACACTTGTATGTATATTAAGTTAGGGCATAGGGACATTTTCTTTTCTTTTTTTTTTTTAAGATTTTTATTTATTTGACAGAGAGACAGAGAGAACAAGTTAGCATAGAGGCAGGCAGAGGGAGAGGGACAAGTAGACTCCCCGCTGAGCAGGGAGCCCAATGCAGGGCTCCATCCCAGATCCTTGGGATCATGACCTGAGCCGAAGGCAGCTGCTTAACCAACTGAGCCACCTGGGCGCCCCGAGACATTTTCTTATAGATAATGAAAACTACTGATGAGTTCCTAAGTGGGGGAGCAGAATGTCCAGATTCCTATTTTAAAGTAATTCATCAGGTGTACAATATAGTGATTCAGCAATTCCATATATTGCTCAGTACTCATCAAGATAAGTGAACTCTTCCATTTTAGAGTAATTCTGGTGGAAGAATAAGGCTGTGAGTCTATGTAAAGACCTATTGTAATGTTACAACAAGATACAATGAGGTCCTGATCGAAGGCATTAGCAGCAGGATAAATTTGAGAAAAACTTAATAGGTAGTTTGTGGGGCTGAGTAATTTTAATCCAAACAGAAACAACAAAATCCCACAGATTCTCAAAAGAGAATTCAAGGTAAAGAAAATGATGACTCCCAACAAGTTTTTGGTTTGAGTGACTGGGTGGATGGAAGTATTAATGGAGAACAGAGAATTCAAGAGCTTTGGCAAGTTTCTTGGTTATATGACTTTTGGTCCTTGTCAATAACACAAACTATAGCTGAAGAAGCCCATTTATGTTTATCCTGTTGACCCTTTGATTCAGTCATTGAGATCTTTCCTTGAAATCTAATAGGCATTTTAAATTCCTGTCCAAACCTGAATTCTTGATTATTTCTGCCAAGCCTGCCCCTCACATGGTCTTCACCATTTTCCTCATTAGAAAATGACGTTTATGTTCTTTCAGTGGCTTAGGCTAAAAACACTGGATTCATCCTGACTCCTCTTTCTCTGGTATCCTACAACCGATCCTAATTCTAATTGGCTCTATCTTTTCAAAATATATACCCGCTGGTTATCACATCTAGTGCTCTTTACTATTGTTAAGTCACCATCATCCTTCCTTGCCTTCTCCTAGTCTTTTCTTTGTGTAGATTTAAAAAGTAAGTCAGAATGTACTTATGCCACTGAATTGTACATTCACAATTCATCTCTTACCATTTTCCCCCTTTTGTCTCCACTGCAGTGACAGTGGCCTTCTCAGACTCTCCAAGTATCCTACAGCCTCAGAACATTTGTATTTGCCGTTCTGTCCATCTGGAGCATACTTCCCCCCTAAATTTCCATAGGGTAAGCTTAATCATTTTCTTCAGGTCTCTTCACTGACCAGCCTATGTATAAAATAGCACTTCCTTTCCATTACTCTCTATCCTTCATATCCTGCTTTATAATTCTATAGTTCTTCATGTCACTTATCCTCCTCTGACTTACATATTTATTGGATTTTTATTTAATGTCTGTCCCTTTATTAGAATATATGTTCCCTTGAAACAGAATAGAATATAAGCTCCTGTTATATCCTTACTACTTAGCAAAATGCTTGGCACATGGAAGGTACTCAATATTTGGTGAATGAATTAATAATGAATGATGACCCATTAATACTATTTGAAAAAACACATAAATAATGGAATAATTTCTAGTTTAATAAATGTGTTGTGTCAACTACTCTTAGCTTTCTAGAGTTATCCATCAATAAAAGCCACTTTATTTTCTATTTTGACCATATTTATTTTTGTTTTAAATGAGTTTGTTTTTCAAATTTCATTTACTCATTGTATTCATTTGGCATCTTTTATGAGTACAACCCTGTATTCTGCAGTTGGATGAAGAATAAAGAACTAAGGGTCAGGATTCTTGCATTTTAGAATCTCTAAAATTAATACTCATAACTTTCCTTTTGAACATAGAAATACATATTTGAGATAATGTGAATTTCTTTTGCCAAAAGCTGAACTAAAGCAGTAAAACTTTATTTATATACATGTACATTTGTATATATATGTGTATATTAGATATAGCTGAAGAAAGATTCCTATATTATTGATATTGCCAAGTACAAGACACACCATTATGATTTTCATGTAGTCAAGTACTGTGACACACTGTATAATAATAAGGATGCCTTTTCGAGAGCAGCAAAATGACAGCAAATAATACTAGAGTTTAAAAAAATGAAGATTTTAACTAGGTAATTGCTTTCCAGAAGTGTATCATTTTACCACAGTAAGAAAGAAGACCTGTACTTTGGTTAACCAAAATTCAGTCTGATTTGCTTCTCCCCCAACAGGTAGCTTTGGACATGTTGAATCCTCAAGTTGCTTTGCCTGTTTTATACCCAAATCTTAAACAGGGTGGTGTGTGTGCTGTATATCTAGCAAAGTGAGTAATGTGGCTATTCTTCTTTGTATTGTGATTTTAAACACATTTTGTTTTATCTCAAGTAGTTGACTATAATGTTCATTTTGTAACCGAATTAGGTATATATGTCATCTTGTAAAACTGTTATGAAATGATGTATGTCCCAATTAATATATATTGCTGTTTAATCACCCTTTACCTGAATGGTAAAATAAGATGCATATTTCTTACAATTTAGAAGAAAAGTTTTAAAAGTTTAATGTGAACAATAATGTTAAATCATAGTCTCTGTATTTTTTTACTTAGTATTCTATGAAATTGCGTGTTATGTGCTCTAACTTCCATGTTTATATTTCCCCCTTGGTTTAACGATAGCATTTAAATTTGGGTTAAGAGGTATAGTGAACTTAAAATAAGTATCAAGTTATTATTGTAATAGAAATTTAAAGTACTTTTTTTTCACTTTTCTAAAAGCATCACACAGGTTATTGAGCTTTTAGATGGAATTCGCATCTGTGAACTTGCTCTCTCATGTGAAAAGATAAGTGAAGTAATTGTTAGAGATTGGTTGGTTTGCCTTGCAAAACAGAAAAATGGAACTTTAGCTCAAAAAATAGAACCTAAAATCCACACAGATTTACAATTACATTCTCGAAAGAAAATCAGAATTGAAGGTGAGATGTTTCAAGAGGATGACATTGGTGAGCTTCAATTTTATTTCATACATGTTTGTAATAATAAATGGAGAATAGGTTCCTGAGTGTATTGACCAATGATTGTAAAACTATTTCTCAGGGATTTGTTCTTTTTCTGTAGAGAAATTGAAATGTATTTATTCTGTTAAATTAAAATCTCTAAGGGACAGCATAATGACTCTTCTTGCCTTTTATGTAAAACTCTGATACCTTTGAAGTATTTAAATTCTTATAGTATTAATATTTTTGTATTAAGGAGGTTGGCTTATGAAATACTTTAAATATATTAAAGGATATTTTAAATTTAGGTCAGTGATTATTACCGAAGGGAAAGAATTTAATAGGACCTGATATGCAAATAGCTAATATTCCAAAAAGCAACTTCCAAGATGCTACTGGAATTCCTCAAAGAGCTAAATTTAGGTCCTTGTTGCGTGTACACATTATATAGGCCATGAACAAGTTTTCAAATATCCATTGATTGATGATATATAAGCTTATCCATTTGGTTATAAAACCATATGTTTATCATTTAATCCTTGACAAATTGTTTCTGTAAGGTAACTAGCAGAGTAGCTCCAAAACAAATGCTGAAAAAAAAAATGTCTGAGAGAAAAAACTTAAAGGGGCAGTTATTTGTATTTTAACAATTTTATGAACAAATTCTAAGATATTTTATATAGCTTATAATATATATTTTGTTCTACAACAGAAGAATCACATTCTGACTTTCCATACGGATCATTTCCCTATATTGCTAGACCTATACACTGGCAAACTGGTCATACAGGTGAGTGAGGTTTTTAAGCCATATTAAATGGTGTTTTCTTCTAATTTTGTAATGACCTTACTTTTTTCTCTCCTTAAATTAGCTTTTCTTGTCAAGCTGAGGAAGTTTAAACCACAACATAACTGAGTACCTCAGATGACAGCAAGTGATTTGAAGATGGAAAAGTATCAAAATAGAACTTTATATTGTGAATCACTACTTTCATAAGTTGGAATTGTTAGCTATCACTATGATTTGTATAACTTTTACATATAATTTTGAAAAACAAAAGCTAAAGGAAGATGTGTAACATTTCAAAACTGTTTAAATGTCCCATTTTGACACCTGTCATGTAGTTAGTTTGACATTTTGTAGTTAATGATTCCAAGTTGGTTTAGTTGAGCCATCTCATTCTTCACTTCCTGTAAACCACTCCATTGATTTGTCTTTCTTCATAAAATTAGTTTTCTTTTCTTTCTTTGATTGATGGTCATTGGCTACCAAAATAAAATATGCATTTTAAGATAAATTTTATGTATCTGTGTATTTTAAGTACATATTTTAATGGCTTGTATCTATCTTAAAAAGTAAAGAAATCTGGGTTATAGTAAGTAATAGGAAGAAAACTGATGATGATATAACCATCTTAAAAATTATAAGGAAAGTTGTAACAATTCTTGAATCTCTTTTATCCTTCTCAGAATCAATTTAACTCGTTTGAAAAAACATCAGAATTAATTAGGGATTTATTCTTCATATCAGTTATTTAGCATTTACCAGGAGCCCTACATTGTTTTAAGAACTTTATGAAATTTTTTCATTTAGTATGTGTAGCTCATCTTAAAGGTTATCCATATTTTACAGATAAACAAAAACTTGGAGTGGTTAGGTTATTGTTTAAATATAGATGTTTTATAGGTTTTAAAGGGTAGTGCCTGGGTGTATAAATGCTGCTATTCCTGGGTTTATCCCTTAGGCTGGAGCTATTTAAAATAATATATATATTCTAAATAACATTTTACATATTTTTCATTATGTGGAAAATTTGAACGTAAAAGCTCTGACTTTTTAGACTATAGTCTTAAAAAAAAAAGCCTAGACATTAAATAATCACACAAATATAAAACTAAAATTGTTATAAATGCTCCAAAGAAGTACAGAGTAATATTGTAGGGACTTCGCTCTGGTTAAGTAATTACCTGTGCAAGTGACAATTGAACTGAAACCTGAATGGTAAGTACAAGTTAATTATAACAGGGAAGATGAGTACAAAAAGCCAGCAATGCTGGGGTTGAGTGAAAGAGACCAGAAAAATAGGTAGGGGTCAGGCCATGCAGGATCTTGTAGACCTCTTAAGGAGTTTATTCATCCTAAGAAAAATAGAGTCTCACTGAACGATTTAGTGAAGTACATTTCAGGAACTGACTGAATCATAAGCAGAGTAGTCTTCTGGTGTCATATTTCTTAATGGTAACTATATGAACACTCATACAGTAATAATGACTTTATAGTTTTCATTACATTGCCAGATATCTAGAAGCTCTGAAGTACATTTTAAGTTCTGTCAAATACTTCCCTTTTGGGGTGCCTGAGTGGTGCAGTTGGTTAAGTTTCTGCCTTTGCCTCAGGTCATGATTCCAGGGTCCTGGGATCAAGCCCCACATGGGGCTCCCTGCTCAGTGAGGAGCCTGCTTCTCCCTCTCATGCTCCTCCTGCCTGTCCTCTCTCTCCCTGTGTCAAACAAGAGAAAGGAAGAAAGGAAGGAGGGAAGGAAGGAAGGGAGGACTGACTTCCCTTTCTTCTGCCCTTCTATTTAATCAGTAATAAAATTCTGTCCTCCATGTATTGTTTTGAATGCAAGCTGTAATTGTTTTACTTGGAGAAGGGACTGGGTTAAGAGCAAAGAAAAGTTGTACCTTCTACTCCTATTTCTTTTCCTTGTTTTTTTTTTTTTTTTAAAGTAGGCTCCATGCTGGGCACTGGGCCCAACGTGAAGCCTGAACTCATGACCCTGAGATCAAGACCTGAGCTGAGATCGAGTCAGAAACTTAACCATCTGAGCCACCCACGTGCCCCATTCTATTCCTATTTCATGTAGAATTATGTTTCTGTTTGGTACACTGTGCTCAATAGTTGTTGAACAAGTCTTCTTTAACAGTGTCCATTCTAATATTAAGCTAAATTGAAAATCAAACTATATAAGCAAATAAGCATTTATTTATATGGTTGTAGTTCAGCTTAAGCCCTTTCTCCATGTCTCCACTAGAATATTAAGCATGTTTGTAGTCTTGCTTATGGGACAGATGAGGTTTTCTAAAGTTAGCTTTCTAAATTCACATTTGTCTGTCATCTATCATACTGTAAACTCCTCCAGATTTGTGACTGACTCAACTGTCTTCCCAGTACCTTCCAGAGTTTCTACCTTTCCATTCAGTAAATGGTCAATAAAAGTGTGCTGATGGCTATAAGCCCATACTTGATCATGTATTGTTTTTTTTGTTGCTTTAGTTCTAGGGAGAGATTTAGGCATATAGCTCATGGACTATGGGAGAATTGGAAGCTTGAACTCTGTACTTCAGAGGCAGTAGGGGACTCCTGAAGGTTCTACAGTCATGTAAAAGGAGTTATTTTTTAAAAAGTTAGTTTGTAAGCAGTGTCTGAGTATGTAAAGGAAGGGAAAAACAAGTGAATTAGAAATTTCACAGTAACACATAGTATACATTATGAGTTGATTGGTATTAACATATAACTTTGAGGTGAGGAAAAGGCAAGAGATGTAAAAAATATTGTGAAGGAATAACCAGATGTGCTGGTGATTCATTGGATGTAGAGAGAATGAAGCTATATATTTTCAAAGCATTATTCAGAAGCCATTTCCCTTCCTTTGCTGGGCAAAGCAGGACTTAGTCAATGCTCAGCTCATATATTACTTCCTCTAAAAAGTCTTTAACAAGTCTCTTATCCTACAAAATTAATTCTGGAATCTTTGTGTTCTTAAATGTTGATCATTGCCCTGTTACATCATTAATTTATAAGCCCTCATTATGCCTTCATTAAGTATTAGGATTTTAAACCTGCATGACTATATCATTTGTAGTGATTGAAATAAGTAAGTTCAGAAAAGGATTTTTTTTTTTTTAGGAAAAATTATTTGGTTTTAGATTATATAACAGTTGCAATGTCCCATTCCTGCCTATGTGATCCAGGAATAAGATTTGGCATATGCTTTTTTTCCTTTGGCTTCACTCTAAAATCTGAGGCATCCTCTGCATATTCATGTTTCAGATTAATTTAAGTGTCATAAGGCTTAAAACAGCATAAGGTAAAGAGAAAGTGTCATTTAGTGTAAAAACAGGCTATAATTCAGATAGAACTGGGTCCCATCTTGCTGTTTTGTTGTTGCTGTTGTTTTACCTTACAACTGTGACTTTTCTGAGTTTGTCACTAAAAAGTATGTCATGATGCCACTTAAAGATTTCTTGAGCGGGGTGTTCAATGTTAAATGAGACTACCTTTATAATATGCCTGGTACAAGATTGATGATTGTGAGGTATATAAATTCATAAGGAATGCCTTATTTATCTCCCAATCTTGTCAAAATGACAACTGTTTTGTTCCTAATAAATGTCATAAGCATGTTCATGTAAAACTTGTTTTTTGAACATGTTCTGAGAAAAATTTTTAAAGGCAGAAAAACAGGTTTTTACCTGAAAAGCTAGAAGTTGCTTGCTTGTGTCTGAAGACAGAAGTATTGATAAGCATCTACTGCTATATTTTAGCACAAAAGCCTGAAGTAGAGCATCGGCTCTTTGTGTCTCTTATAGAATGATGAATTGAGTTTTCTGCAACTGCAAACCATTAGGTGATTCCAACCACCTCATATAGACTGAAGGAAGAAAATTTTGCTAGCAGAGGTCACTACTGGGAATCAGCAGCTGCTGAGGCAATAAGAGACTGACCACTGCTCCCAATAAGATTGTGTTACCCTTAAATGCCCTCACACCCCCAAAAAGCTCACTTCCAATTAAGCCTACTGAGGGAAAATGAATGTTTATGTTTACTGGTCAAGGGTATGTACGATCAATTATTTTTCTCTATTTTGTCTACCCTCTGTCATCCTGAAACAAAAGTTTTACATTTAACTTTAATACTCTGAACAAAAGAAGATTGAGTAAATACTTGTTCCTTCCTGTACAGGATCTGTATATATCCTAAACCAGGGATAGGATAAAAGCACAGTTCCATTTATAACTCCCTTAAGTGTTCCACTTCTCATCCACAGTCCCTCAAAGTCATGCTCTTTTTTTCAAAGCAAACTGACTGGCAGAGTCCCTTCTTCCCCGGGTGCACTGTGCTTTCCTGTTGAGATACAAAGCCTAAAATATAGTGTTACTACTCTTGATATCTACAGGCGCTAGTCTGAGTAAACCATAACTACTCATGTTCTGCTTTCTATAAATATCTGTTCAAATTGAGCCTAGAATTTTCTTCCAATTCACTCCATACAATCTTTCATCAGGAACTTGGTTCTTAGTACTTTCACCATCTCCTTAGTTCTTAGTAGTCTACTAAAAGACTTCTGTGGCAGCTTATTTTCACCACCAAAGGTGAAAAGATTTCATCAAAGGATTTCATCAAAGGGGGCAGTAGAGCATAAAAGGAATTCAGGCTGTAGTCTAGAGTCAGACAGACCTGGGTTCAATTGTCGCTCCACCACTTTGGGCAAATGATTTAACCTCTCTAAGCCTCAGTCTCCTTATCTGCAAAGTAGAGATAATAGTATTTATCATAGGGTTGGCTGTGAACATTAAGTGAGATTATCAATGCAAAATGTTTAACACATTGCCTGGAACATTTTAAACATCTAGTAAATCTTACAAGAGTCAAAGAGTACAGGTAAAACTTGCTGGGTTAGAGGGGAAGGATGCTAAAAGGCAATTTTTATCTTATAATTTAGCCTATGGTATATCCTACTTACCTTCAGATACAAGTGAACCAATAAAAATTATGCTTGGAGGTGTTGCAAGTGAAGAGACTAGACAGTCAGTCAAATTTGTTTAGTGATTACTAAGGCCAGGGAATGGAACAATGACTGAGATGTGATTCCTACCTTGAAGAGTCTTAAGAGTTTAGTTTCTCTTTTAATAAAATTTCAGTAGCCACTGTTAATCTCATAAGGATACAACAAAAATAAATATGTGATATTTTGAAATAATACAGGTCTCATTATAGAATTTAGGAAGAACCATAAGAAATCTCAGTCTTATATCTTACATGGGTGAAAATCTAGAAGGGTTTTATAAGAAGTAAAAGGGATCACTGCTAGTAGAGTATTAATGAGAACTGAGAAATGTCAGAAATACTCTACCTTTATAAATATAATTTGAATGAAAATTATGGTGTGATTATGGTGTGATTGACTAAAAGTATTTCTATGGTTATTTTCTAATTAAGGTACCATTGTTCAAAGTCATATAAATCCCAACAAAAATGAAATGTGCAAGTATATTATGATACTTATACCATGTCATGATTAAAAGTCAGGTTTCCTAAGACTAATGACATGGGGAAATACTTTATGATAAAGTGAAAAAAAGCAAGCCTAGATATAGTATGCTTCTAACTTTTTAAAAATAGAAGATAGAAAAGTGTATAGTATTACAGAACTATAATGATCAAAATAGGATGGTATTTGCATAAAACTGACCCACAGAGAAATCGAATAGTATAGAGAGCCCAGAAATAAACTCATGCATACATGGTTAATTAATTTTTGACAAAAGAACCAAGAAGTGGGAACAGATAGTTTCTTCAATAAAAGGTGTTTGGAAAACTGGATAGTCACATGCAAAAGAAATGAAGACCACTGCACAAAAGTGGTTATACCATGCACAAAAAAATCAACTCACAATAGATTAAAGACTTGAATATAAGACCTGAAACCATAAAACTAGAACAAAATGGGAGACATTCATCTTGCCAATGGCTTTTTGGACTTCACACTAAAAGCAAAGGTAACAAAGCAAAAATAAATAGTGGGATTACATCAAATTAAAAAGCTTCTGTACAGCAAAGAAAACCATCCGCAAAAAGAAAAAGCAGCCTATGGATGGGAGAAAATATTTACAAGTCATATATCTGATAAGGGGTTCATGTCCAAAATATATAAATAACTACAACTCAAGAGGGAAAAAAAACCCATAATTACAAAATGGGCAGAACCAATGAATAGACATTTTTTTTTTCAAAGAAGACATATAAGCCAACAGTTACACAAAAAGGTGTTCAACATCACCAATTATCAGGGAAATGCAAATCAAAACCACAATGAGAAATCATTTCATACTTGTTAGAATGGCTATTATCAAAAAGATAAGAAATAACAAGTGTTGGTGAGGATTTGGAGAAAAGAGAACCCATGTACACTGTTGGTGGTAATATTAATTTCTATAGCCACTATGGAAAAACAGCATAGAGTTTCCTCAAAAAATTAAAATTAGAACTACCATATGATCCACCCATTCCACATCTAGGTATCTATCCTAAGAAAACAAAATCACTATCTCAAAAAGGTATCTGTACCTCCTTGTTTGTTGTAGCACTTGGCAATAGTCAAAACATGGAACAACCTAAGTGTTCATCTGCTGATGAATAGATAAAGAAAATGTGTGTGTGTGTGTATGTGTGTGTGCACGTGCGCGTGTGTGTGTAGACTATCATTCAGCCATATAATATTGGAATGGAATATCATTCATCCATAAAAAATAAGGAAGTCCTGCCATCTGTGACAACATGGATGACCTTGAGGGCATTATGCTAAGTGAAATACTTTAGACAGAAAAAAATGTGTGATCTCACTTATATGTGGAATCTAAAAACAAAGCAAAACAAAAAAATGAACTCACAGATACAGAGAACAGATGGGTGTTTGCCAGAGGTGGGGATGCACAGTGGGCAAAATGGATGAAGTGGTGAAGAGATCCAAACTTCCAGTTATAAATCAATCTTGGGATGCAATGAGCAACATGGTGACTATCGTTCACAATACTGTATTGCATATTTGAAGGTTACTAAGAGAGTATATAAGTTCCCATCACAAAAAAAATAATTAGACTATGTGTGGTGATAGACTTTAACTTATTGTGGTAATCATTTCACAGTATGTCAAATCATTATGTTGTACACCTAAAACTAATATAATATATCAATTACTCAATTTTAAAAAGTATATAGCAGAAAACCCATACTTAATCACTGATAAAGCTGGTGAGATTACAAATAAATTTATTTTCTTTTTGAAACTTATATTGAATAAAACATTTCAAAGAAAATGATTCAGGCTCTTCAAATACTTACTACTTTAAAATACTTGAGACTCATGGTATATTAGGCTTCAATTTAACATAAGTAAAAATAAAAATCTTTTAGTGTAGGTAAGCTACTACAAAAACAGATATGGACATAAGACAAAAAGAAACTGAAAAGAAGACTTTCAACACTAATTTAACTCATATTGTTCTAGTATATAAAATTATTATGTATCCCTGCCTGTAAGGACTGACCATAGGTCAATAAACAACTTGGATTTGTTAATAACTTACATAAATCTAATTCTGACATAGTACTAAATCATACCTTGAGAATAGCTATAAGCTCGAGAAGGATCGACTACTATGTCCATTGAGAAGGAGTTGTGTGATTCCTGAGAATGTTTCTCCATCACCTCTACTGTATCACTGGATGAAGATGATGAAGACAATCCCAGTCTAACATATCTTCCTTTTTTACCACAGAGTGAACAATCTACTGGTGTGGCACTAGGTCCCCTGGGCAGTTGAACTTCATCTCTGTTGTAGTTTCTAACAGCTCCACTGTGATGCACAGAGCGTTCCCGTTGCCATATATAATGGGTTGGAGCAATAGCCATAACCTATGATGGAAAGCTTTCTTTTAGAATTTTATAAGACTTTAAAATTTGGTAAAATTAAGTACAAAAATATGACTCACAGGCAGCTATCTTTAAAACTAGATCTAAAAACCTAAGTTACTTGATGTTAAAAGAAGAAGAAGAAGAAGAAGAAGAAGAAGAAGAAGAAGAAGAAGAAGCAGCAGCAGCAGCAGCAGCAGCATCTCCAGATAAGACAGTTTTACCTAAAAGTGATTTCACTGCTAGGATCCTTAAGATAATACAAAGTACTTAAGTTATTTCAAATATTTCAACCTTCCAGGTTTTTCAGTTCTGAATATTCTAACTTTGGGATAGATAATACAGTTAGTCCAAAACAAGATGTAATTCTTAACTTTGGAATATACTTGGTTGAAAATAACATTGTTAAGTTTTCTAACTATGTATGTTAGGCTAATCTTAATATGTTTGCAATTATGGCAAGGGAAATGGTGAATAAGAACATGGACAAGTTACTTAACCTCTCTGTTCCCCAGTTTCCTTATCTGTAATATGGAGAGAATAATAGAGTCTCCTTTAGAGGGTTTTGCAAGAATTAGATGAGGAATTAGTTATAAAACACTTAATATTCGTTGCTACATGTTGGGCATTATTCTTCAAGGCTAGATAAAATACTGCCTTTTGAGTCAGGATGGACTTAGTTCCTTAACCTGGCTCTGCCACTTGCTAAGTTGTTGGCAGTATTGGGCAAGTTACTTAACCTTTCTGAGGCTCAATTTCTTCATATTTAAAATGAGGATACTATCTGCCTCATAGGAGGGTTAGATATGTGTAAAATCCTTATCATATAGTAAGCAGCTGGCAAATGATCATCATTTAAGAAGTCAAAGTAGGGAGACATACCTACATATTTTGACCACTTGGTGTCTAAAATTTCTAAGCAAAGTGTTAGAATGTTACTTCTAAGCAAAATTGTTCAGTTACAGTTATCAATGATCAAAGTAAATGAGAATTGTAGAATTTGTTAATTAGGCAGTGCCTTATTAATGCCTAAACCAGTGATTTTCAACTTGTTTCAGGAGCTCTGGGTTTTCATAGACTGTATTAGAGGTCCCAGGATGTGCGATGGGAACACCAATCAAGCAGAGAACCTCAATTTAGGGATTGTGTATAAAATATTGCTTGGAAAGAAAGGAAGCTTTTGTTATTAAAAATGAAAACCTTAAAACCCCCAGATTGAGACCAGTCCACTTAGAAAACAGGGTACTTGTGGCCTCCCCCCAAATAATGGCATAAAGAATGCTAGCTATGCTAATTTTTAAAGTATATTTTAGGATTGAATTTATTTTATAATCCATTTCTTAAATCCTTCAAAAAAGTTTTTAACAAACATGTAATAAAGTAACATTTTAAAAAAAGTAGATGTAAAAATACTAATTCAACAGTATTTCCATAACAATATAAAACTAGGTTCAGAGCTACCTGAAGTGAGGAAGTAGAATATCAGAATTTCTTATTCCTTCCATATTTATCTATTTCTTCCTCAACACTTGTACATCTATATTTCCCATTTTTGAAATGTCCTCTCCCTTTTGTCTTAGTATTGCTTTTCCTTCAATGTTGAGCATAAGTCCCACCTTTCTAAAAACTCCAGTTTTTAGATCGTACTGTTTTATTGTTAATGTTACATTAGGACTTTTAGCATGTGTCTAGTACTCAGATATATCTTTTTATGAATGTAACCAATCTACTGAAAGCCCTCTGGGCAGGACTAGTCTCATACACCTCTCTATCAAATAAATGCCTTCCACACTATATTATGTAGTCACTATATATTTCTTATTGATAGATGAAAATAATTAAGAATTAGAAGCCACTGACATTATAAACTTCCAACAACATAATTTTTTAAAGAATCCTATAGTAAACTCTAGTGAGAAGAGCAGAGAAAAATAGGAAGCAAAGGGCGCAAAATAGGTTTAGCAAACTGTTCTTTGTATAACAAACTAGGTTATCATTCTCTCTGCATGCTAACCCAGCCAGAAAAATGCATGCACACATACTTGTATACTTTTAAATATGTTTGCATGTATTTTATACATAAAAATATTAGAATATTATTGTGATAACAGCAAATTGCCAGGAAAACTGTAAGAGGGTCAAGAAAGCAGGATTTTAGAACTAATTTTATTAGTTCTATGACCTTTGGGAAATTACATAATCTGGGCTACAGGTGTCTTTTGTATAATGAGAAAACAGGTCACTTACAGTCCTCAAATTCTGTGATTTATGAAAGTAACTTCTTTGAAGCATTAATACATTAATAGCACTTGAACTACTAGAAATGTTACCTTAGTTTTTACTTTACTCTTCTGTCATTCTTAGTGATTTTTTTTTTTTTTGGTGTCTTTGATGGGTGTTCCAAAATTTAATACTTGGCCCTGTTTTTCTCTATATATTCTACTTCTCTGTGATCTCAAAAGATAGTATAGTGTAGGTATTAAAAACACTGACTCTGGAATCAGACTGCTTAGGTTTGAATACGAGTGTGCTGCTTGACTAATTGTGTAAACTTAGAGGTCATTTAGCCCCACTGTGGCTCAGTTTCCTCTTCTAGGATTATCTAGCTAGCTGTAAGAATTGTTGCGAGAGTTAACATACATGCAGTACCTAAAACAGTACCTGACAAGTGCCCCCAAAGTATTAACATTACATTTACCTTCATCTTTTATCTACTCTACCAAGCTTTAAAAATCACTTATATGTGATGACTCATACTTCACTCATATGTGTTAACCATTCAAACTGATTATCCAAATATCACCTTAAATTCATATGTCTGATACCAAATTCCTTATTTTCCCAATAAGCTGGTTTCTTTCTCTTCTGATTCCTATTTCCACTATGGAACCCATCACCCTTTCTGTTCTATGGATTTATAACTCTGAAAGCTCACTCTTGCATGGGCCCTATATTCAACTGGTCACCAAGGAGTGACAAGTATAATTTCTTAACTGACTTCTCTTTGGCATCACTATCTTTAGCAGTAGGATTATACCTTTCTTCCTGAACTACAGCAAGTTTAACAGTTTCCAGTACCTTCCCTATCTTGGGGCTCTGCTACATATGGTCACTGAATTTTGTTCAAAACTCTGTTTATATCACATCTCTACTTTCTAAATTCTAGTCTAGAATCAAACAGTAGCGGACAGACATATCAGTTCTGATGATACTGTGCCATCTAGGACAGAATACATCACAACATAAGAACAGAGAAAAGCATCCTTTTGATAAAACTGCCACCTTCCATCATGCATAAACTGACTGGAATTGGAATCTCATTCTCATCAGATTGGCATATTCCATAATCTATGAACGAACCTAGAAATTAAACTATCATCAACCTAAATAATTTCCACCTCAGAGGAGCTGATATCCAAAAAGGTAAACTGATTATAAGATGATAATAAGATCAGAATAAATAGGGAAGTTGTCTTTACCCTTCTGGAGAAGGCCTACATATATTTTTCAATATAATCATACCTCATCTCTTTCCAAAAAAGGATTTGAGGCAGCTGACAAAAAGTAAAAAAAAAAAAAAAGAAAAATCATTAAACGAGGACCCAAAAGGAAAACTTTGGCTAAAGGGAGCAAGCAGACATGCCCATAGTAAAGATTGATAGAATTAATGTAGTTAGGTATACAACTTGGCTCTTAGCTTCTTTGCAACAACCAAGGTAAAAAAGAGAGAGAGAGAGAGAGAGAGAGATGAATTAAAAAATTTATATTATCTGAAAGGAGGAAATAAGTTTTTTGATAGTGGTATATAATGGGAATGCCAAATTTAAGTACTAGCTGGTCCTACCACTTATTAAATGAATGACCATGGACAAGTTACAATCCTTCTAAGCCCTAGTTTCTTAATCAGAAAAATGGAGAGAATACTTATGCTACTTCAGTCCTTTTTAAAAACTCTATTTAATTCCTGAGATAAAATAACACAATAGACATAAATGTGTTTTCCAAATTAACCAATATAAGCAGTGGGAAGCTAGCTGTCAGAGAAAACAACAGTGGGAAGTCATTAAATGTGAAGTTCTCTGTTTGCCACTCAACTGACATATGATCTTGAGTAAAACTCAACCTCCTCAGTCCTCAGTTTCATCAGATGTCAAATGAGAATTCTACAACCCTCACAGATATTTTTGTGAGGATAAGAATTTATATGAAAAATTTATGAATTTGTACAGCATAATGCAGATGTAAATTATTGTAAGCCAGTTTGTAAATACTATCATAACTTGGGTTTACTTTAGGATGAGACTAAAGAAACGGGTTGGCAGTAATGTCAATACCTGGCTCTCATTAACAAATGCATAGAATACTTAATTAAATTTCTAATAACATGTCTTGCCACTTTAATGCACCAAACCTCAGGGCAAGAATGATATAATACTTCTTGATAACAACCCCCACAACACTGAACTTGAGTCTTACTCCTAACTTAGCTGTTAAATGAATAGTTAAGAGAACAGGATAAAGCCCAGGTAATTTCCTTTCCTATATACCACCATGATTCAACTGGACCTAGTTGAAATAGCTGTAAGAAACCCTATCTATGTGCCCCTGTTGTAACAAGCAGTGCTAAATCAGCCCAGTGAAGAACTTTTATAGTTTATTGTTTTTCACTACACAGATAAGAATGTATGAAAAAGAATCGCAAGCTTTACATTCCATTCACTCTGTCAGTCAGCAGTATTTACTGAGTACCAAATATATGCCACAAACTGTTCTAGGGACTGGGGAGTACAATAAGAAAATAAAGATCATGCCCTCTTGGAATTTATATTCTAGCATGGGTAAATAGACATTAGCAAGATAGGTGAAACGGAATATATTATATGATGGTTACGTGCTATGAAGAAAACTGGGAAAAGAAATACAGAGGAATAGTGGGGGGTACTACTTGTTATTTTAGCAGCTTTATTGAGCTATAACTCAAATACCATGCAATTCACCCACTTAAAGAATACAATGGCTTTTAGTATATTCAGAGTTGTACAACCATTACCATAGTCAATTTTAGAATATTTTCATTACTCCGTAAAAAAAGGAATCACACCCCATTTTCCCCTCCCCTCAGCCTCTGGCAACCTCTCATCTACTTTCTCTTTGGCTTTGCCTATTTTAGACAGTTCAGCTAAATGGGATCATACAATATATGGTCCTTCGTGACTGGCTTCTTTCATTTAGCATAATGTTTTCAGGGTTCATTCATGTTTTAACACATATCAGTACTTCATTCCTTTTACTTGCCAAGTGATATATCATTGTATAGATATATAATATTGCTTATCCATTCATTTGTTGATGGACATTTGAGTTTTCACTTTTTGACTTTTATATAATAATGCTATGCATATTCATGTACAAGTTATTGTGTGGACATAGCTTTCATTTCTTTTGTGTGTATATAACTAGGACTGGAATTGCTGTGTTGTATGGTAACCCTTTGTTTAGCCTTTTGAGAAACTGCCACACTGTTTTCCGAAACCACACTATTTTAAATTCCCACCAGAAATGTATGAGGGTTCCATTTTCTCCATATCCTTACAACACTTGTTCTATTTGTCTTTTTCATGATAGCCATCCTAGGGGTTGTGAAGTGATATCTCCTTGTGGTTTTGATTTTATGCTTTTTTGATGGTTAATGATGTTGAGCATCTTGCCATGTACTTTTTTTGCCTATTTGTACATCGTCTTTCAAAAAGCCTTTTTGGATCCTTGCCCTTTTAAAAGTTGAGTTGTCTTTTTATTGTTGAGTTGTTTGGACTCTTTATAAATTCTAGATACAATCCCTTATTGGACAGATAATTGGCAAAAATCTTCCCCTACTTTGTGACTTGTCTCTTCACTTTCTTTATGGTGTTCTTTGAAAGACAACATTTTTAATTTCTATGATGAACTCTATTTTCTTTTGTTGCTTGCGCTTTTGGTATCATCTCTAAGAAACCTAATGCAAGATAATGAAGATTTATCACTACACCTTCTTTTAAAAGTTTTATAATTTTTAGTTCTTACATTTGGGTCTTTGATCCATTTTGAGTTAGCTTTTATATATGATGTGAAACAGAGGTCCAACTGCATTCATTTGCATGTGGATATCCAGTTGTCCCAGCACCATTTGTTGAAAAGACTGTTGTTTCCCATTGAATTTTCTTGGTACCTTTGTCAAAATCCAATTGACCATAAAAATGAAGGTTTATTTCTGGACTCTTCAATTTTATTCCATTTCAGGAGATACTACTAGTTAGAGGGTGGTAAGGAAACGTTTCTCTGAGATGATATTTAAGTAGAGTCTTGAATGAAGGAGGAAGAGAAGTACACTGATACCTGGGGGAAAAGTATTCCAAATTAAAAAAAATCCTAAAAAAAAAAAAATCCGGAGTTTGGAATGTCCTTATTGTGTTTAAAGAATGGCAAGGAGGCCAGTGTAGTTGGAGGGAAGTGAGATGAAGTAAAGAGGTAAGAGAGTTGGCAGACCAAGTAAAACCATGATAAGGGTTTTGCCTTTTACTTTATGTGAGATGGGAAGCCTCTGGAGGATTTTGAGTAGAGGAGTCATGATTTGACTTGGTTCTAAAAGATTTAGTTGGGCTGGTGTATGAAAATAGACTACAGGAGAGGAAGATTATAAGAGAGACTACTTGGAAGGTTATGGCAATAACTGGGGAAAGAGGGAAAAAAGTAGGGCTTAGTGGTAGAGGAGGTGAGAAATGGTAGGATGCTAGATTATTTTCTTAAGGTATGGATGTTGGAAGTGAAGGACAACACTTTTTTTTGGACTGAACAACTAGAATGATGAAGTTACCATTTATTAACATGTGGAAAGCTTGTAGGAGGAGTTAAGTTTGGAGGTCTATGTGGGGGAATCAGAAACTGGATTTTCAGCATGTTAAGTCTGAG